>NW_027249020.1:0-265619 GCF_019359855.2 Lolium perenne | reverse complement strand
TAATGGGTGCAAAGCATTATGATGCAAGAGCTTAAACATGAGCACAACAATTGCCAAGTATCACATTATCCAAGACATTATAGCAATTACTACATGTATCATTTTCCAATTCCAACCATATAACAATTTAACGAAGAAGAACTTCGCCATGAATACTATGAGTAGAAGCTTTCAAGGACATACTTGTCCATATGCTACAGCGGAGCGTGTCTCTCTCCCATAAAGTGAATGCTAGGATCCATTTTATTCAAACAAAAACAAAAAACAAAAACAAACCGACGCTCCAAGCAAAGCACATAAGATGTGATGGAATAAAAATATAGTTTCCAGGGGAGGAACCCGATATCATGTTATGTCGTATGAAGAAGGGGATGCCTTGGGCATCCCCAAGCTTAGAGTCGCTTGAGTCTTCTTTTGATATATGCAGGGGTGAACCTACCGGGGCATCCCCCAAGCTTAGAGCTTTCACTCTCCTTGATCATGTTGCATCATACTCCTCTCTTTGATCCTTGAAAAACTTCCTCCACACCAAACTCGGTAAAACAACCTACATTAGAGGGTTAGTGCACAATAAAAATTAACATATTCAGAGGTGACACAATCATTCTTAACACTTCTGAACATTGCATAAGCTACTGGACATTAATGGATCAAAGAAATTCATCCAACATAGCAAAAGAGGCAATGCTAAATAAAAGGC
This sequence comes from Lolium perenne, assembly GCF_019359855.2. Taxonomy (NCBI): domain Eukaryota; kingdom Viridiplantae; phylum Streptophyta; class Magnoliopsida; order Poales; family Poaceae; genus Lolium; species Lolium perenne. The sequence goes on along the minus strand of NW_027249020.1, from coordinate 264,919 downwards.
AGAATCTGTCAAAACAGGTAACAGTTCGTATTGACGAATTTTAAAATGGCACCAGACTTGCTCAAATGAAAATGCACAAATTGAATGAAAGTTGCGTACATATCTGAGGATCACTCACGTAAATTGGCATAGTTTTCTGAGTTACCTACACAGAGAATTTAGCCCCAGATTCGTGACAGCAAAGAAATCTGTTTCTGCAAGCAGTAATCCAAATCTAGTATGAACTTTTCTATCAACGACTTTACTTGGCACAATAAAAACACTAAACTAAGATAAGGAGAGGTTGCTACAGTAGTAAACAACTCTCCAAGACACAAAATAGAAACAAAGTACTGTAGGTAAAAACATGGGTTGTCTCCTCATAAGCGCTTTTCTTTAACGCCTTTCAGCTAGGCGCATGAAAGTGTGTATCAAGTATTATCGAAGTTGGGTGGTGCATTCTCAGCGGGGTGCGGAGTTTTCTCAACCAGGCATAGTAATATTAGATACATAAGTTTTAGCATCTCCCTTTTCATTAGTCTTAGGCGTGCTACTCTCATCAAACAGATTTTCAGGAACAAGCCAAGTATAGTTATTTTCTAGTGCATCATTCATAGCTAGGAGCTTACATGGTATTGGTGCTTTTGATCTCCCCACCATCATCAATATTATTAGTGTATATTATTCTATATCCATGTCCATCTTTTCAAGGAGACTAACAAAATTAGTATGAGAACCAAGCATATTAAATTTAGCAAAGACCTTTCTAGCTTCTCTTGCTAGACCACCAAATTCTCTAAGAAGGGTTTCTAAAACAAAATCTTTCTTTTCCCCCTTCTTCCATATCACCAAGTGTGAGAAACATGTGTTGGATTATAGGATTAAGATTAATAAATTTAGTTTCCAACAAAGTAAAGGTAAATGCCAATGCGCGTTACAGCGAGCAATTTCATAAGTAGGCGCAAGGTCTACCAAGTGTCTATCTTCAAAATTTTCAATGGTACTAACATGATTGAAGAATTCTTCTATATTATTTCTCCCAACTATAGACCCACGCCCTACCGGTATGTCTTTTGTGGTAAAATTAAAAGGAAAACATGATGAATCAAGTAAAGTAAAATGCAAGTAACTAATTTTTTTGTGTTTTTGATATAGCAAACAAGATAGCAAATAAAGTAAAACTAGCAACTAATTTTTTTGTATTTATATTTAGTGCAGCAAACAAAGTAGTAAATAAAACTAAGCAAGACAAAAACAAAGTAAAGAGATTGGAGAAGTGGAGACTCCCCTTGCAGCGTGTCTTAATCACCCGGCAACGGCGCCTTACCAGAAAAAGAGCTTGATGGCGTGTAACTCACACGTTCGTTGCTAGAACCCCAAGAGGAAGGTATGATGCGCGACAAAGCAGCAAGTTTTCCCTTCGTGAAAGAAAACCAAGGTTTATCGAACCAGGAGGGAGCCAAGAAGCACGTTGAAGGTTGATGGCGGCGTGAATGTAGTGCGGCACAACACCAGGGATTCCGGCGCTAACGTGAACCCGCACAACACACAACCAAAGTACTTTTGCCCCAACGAAACAAAGTGAGGTTGTCAATCTCACCGGCTTGTCTGCTGTAACAAAGGATTAACCGTATTGTGTGGAAGATGATTGTTTGCAGAAAAACAAGAGAACAAGTATTGCAAGAGATTGTATTTCAGTAAAGAGAATTGGACCGGTGGTCCACAGCTTCACTAGAGGTGTCTCTCCCATAAGATAAACAGCATGTTGGGTGAACAAATTACAGCTTGGGCAATTGACAAATAGAGAGGGCATGACCATGCACATACATATTATGATGAGTATTGTGAGATTTAATTGGGCATTACGACAAAGTACATAGACCGCCATCCAACTGCATCTATGCCTAAAAAGTCCACCTTCAGGTTATCATCCGAACCCTCCGCATTAAGTTGCTAACAACAGACAATTGCATTAAGTATTGCGCGTAATGTAACTAGTGACTACATCCTTGAACATAGCACCAATGTTTTATCCCTAGTGGCAACAAAGACATCCATAACCTTAGTGGTTCTTGTCACTCCTCCAGATTCACGGAGGCATGAACCCACTATCGAGCATAAATACTCCCTCTTGGAGTTACTAGCATCAACTTGGCCAGAGCATCTACTAATAACGGAGAGCATGCAAGATCATAAACAACACATAGACATAGCTTTGATAATCAACATAACAAGTATTCTCTATTCATCGGATCCCAACAAACGCAACATATAGAATTACAGATAGATGATCTTGATCATGTTAGGCAGCTCACAAGATCCGACAATGATAGCACAATGGGGGAGAAGACAACCATCTAGCTACCGCTATGGACCCATAGTCCAGGGGTAGACTACTCACACATCACTCCTGAGGCGACCATGGCGGCGTAGAGTCCTCCGGGAGATGAATCCCCTCTCCGGCAGGGTGCCGGAGGCGATCTCCTGGATCCCCCGAGATGGGATCGGTGGTGGCGGCGTCTCAGTAAGGTTTTCCGTATCGTGGCTCTCGGTACTGGGGGTTTCGTCACGGAGGCTATTTGTAGGCGGAAAGGCAGGTCAAGAGGCGGCACGGGGGCCCCACACCACAGGGCCGCGCGGCCAAGGGGGGGGGCCGCGCCGCCCTAGGGTGTGGCCCCCTCGTGGCCCCTCTTCGACTCCTCTTCGGACTTCTGGAAGCTTCGTGGCAAAATAGGACCCCGGGCGTTGATTTCGTCCAATTCCGAGAATATTTTGTTACTAGGATTTCTGAAACCAAAAAATAGCAGAAAACAAAGAATCGGCACTTCGGCATCTTGTTAATAGGTTAGTTCCAAAATGCACGAATATGACATAAAGTGTGCATAAAACATGTAGATAACATCAATAATGTGGCATGGAACATAAGAAATTATCGATACGTCGGAGACGTATCAATCATCATCATCATCATCACCGCCATCTCCACCGCCGCACCTCGTCACCGCTGTAATTCGATTTGGGTTGGATCTTGATTGTTTGATAGGGGAAACTCTCCTGTTGATTTCTATTTGTTATTGATGCTATTGAGTGAAACCGTTGAACCAAGTTTTATGTTCAGATTGTTATTCATCATCATATCACCTCTGATCATGTTCCATATGATGTCTCGTGAGTAGTTAGTTTAGTTCTTGAGGACATGGGTGAAGTCTAAATGTTAGTAGTGAATTATGGTTGAGTAATATTCAATGTTATGATATTTAAGTTGTGTTGTCATTCTTCTAGTGGTGTCGTAGAACGCGACTACATGATACTTCACCATTTATGGGCCTAGGGGAATACATCTTGTACTCGTTTGCCAATTGCGTGGGTTGCCGGAGGACAAAACCTGAGCCCCCGTTGGTATATCGATGCAGGAGGGTTTGCAGGATCTTAGAGTTTAAGGCCGTGGTTAGATTTATCTTAATTACTTTCTTGTAGTTGCGGATGCTTGCAAGGGGTATAATCACAAGTATGTATTAGTCCTAGGAAGGGCGGTGCATTAGCATAGGTTCACCCACATAACACTTATCAAAACAATGAAGATTATTTAGCTACATGAAGCGAAAGCACTAGACTAAATTCCCGTGCGTCCTCAAGAACGTTTGGTCATTATAAGTAAACAAACCGGCTTGTCCTTTGTGCTAAAAAGGATTGGGCCACTCACCGCAATTATTTCTATCGCATTTTACTTACTCGTACTTTATTCAGCTGGTACATCAAAACCCCTTGAATACTTGTCCGTGAGCATTTACAAGAATCCTTCATCGAAACTGTTTGTCAACACCTTCCGCTCCTCGTTGGGATCGACATTCTTACTTATCGAAGATACTACGATACACCCTCTATACTTGTGGGTCATCACACATCCACAACCTTAGAACTTTCTATCACCGTCCCGTATTCAATGGAGGCATGAACCCACTATTGAGCATAAATACTCCCCTTGGAGTTACAAGTATCAACTTGGCCGTAGCCTCTACTAGCAACGGAGAGCATGCAAGAACATAAACAACATATATGATAGATTGATAATCAACTTGACATAGTATTCAATATTCATCGGATCCCAACAAACACAACATGTAGCATGATACGTCTCAAACGTATCTATAATTTCTTATGTTCCATGCTTGTTTTATGACAATACCTACATGTTTTGTTCACACTTTATATCGTTTTGATGCGTTTTCCTAACTAACCTATTGACGAGATGCCGAAGTGCCAGTTCCGTTTCTGCTGTTTTTGGTTTCGGTAAATCCTAGTAAGGAAATATTCTCGAATTGGACGAAATCAATGCCCAGATCTTAGAATCTCCACGAAGCTTCCGTAACACCCGAGAGGGACCAGAGGAGGGCCACAGGGGGCCCACACATGTGGGCGGCGCGGCCAAGGAGCCAGGCGCGCCGCCCTACTGTGTGGTGGCCTCGTCAGCCTTCCGACTCCGCCTCTTCGCCTATTTAAAGGTCCCTGACCTAAATCTTCGATACGGAAAAGCCACGGTACGAGAAACCTTCCAGCAGCCGCCGCCATCGCGAAGCCAAGATCTCGGGGGACAGGAGTCTCCTGTTCCGGCACACCGCCGGGACGGGGAAGTGCCCCGGAAGGCTCCTCCATCAACACCACCGCCATCTTCATCGCGCTGCCGTCTCCTATGATGAGGAGGGAGTAGTTCTCCCCGGGGCCGAGGGCTCTACCGGTAGGCTATGTGGTAATCTCTCTCTGTACCCCAATACAATGATCTCATGAATTGCTTTGCATGATTGAGATCCATATGATGAGCTTTGTATCACTATTAGTCTATGTGCTACTCTTGTGATGTTATTAAAGTAGTCTATTCCTCCTTCACGGTGTAATGGTGACAAAGGTGTGCATCGTGGTAGTACTTGGCGTAGGTTATGATCATAATCTCGTGTAGGTTATGGAGTTAATTATTACTATGATAGTATTGATGTGATTTATTCCCCCTACATAGTGTAAATGTGACAAAGGTGTATGCTATGTTAGTACTCGGTTTAGATTGCAAAGATCTATTATGCTCTAAAGGTTACTTAAACATGAATATCGAATGTTGTGGAGCTTGTTAACTCCGGCATTGAGGTGCTCTAGTAGCCCTACGCAACGAATGGTGTTCATTATCAAACAAGAGTATATGTAGCTCAAAGGAAGAGAACTTATTTATTTATGTGATCAATGTTGAGAGTGTCCACTAGTGAAAGTATGATCCCTAGGCCTTGTTTCCAATACTGCAAACACCGCGTGTTTATTGTTCTACTGCATGTTTACTTCCGCAATATTACTACCATCAACCGCATCGCCAAATAAGCACTTTTCTCGCGCCGTCACATTACTACTCATATTCATTCATACCACTTGTATTTCACTATCTCTTCACCGAACTAGTGCACCTATACATCTGACAAGTGTATTAGGTGTGTTGGGGACACAAGAGACTTCTTGTATCGTGATTGCAGGGTTGCTTGAGAGGGATATCTTTGACCTCTTCCTCCCCGAGTTCGACATAAACCTTGGGTGATCCACTTAAGAGAAACTTGCTGTCGTTCTACAAACCTCCGTGCTCTTGGAGGCCCAACACTGTGCCTACAAGAATAGAAGCACCCGTAGACATCAAGCACTTTTCTTGCGCCGTTGCCGGGGAGGAAAGGTAAAAGGCACTCATACTCCGGTCCCAGGTAACTAAGCTATTTTCTGTTGCCGTTGTAAGCGCTCGAAGCTATTTCCTTTAGATCCTGCAATTGCATCTTTTTGTTTTTTGTTTTACACTAGTAAGGCTTAATGGAAGACAACAACAAAAATGAGAGATCTTTATGAACTTTATCTTGAATTAGGACATGATGTGTTTGAAGAGAAAAATTAAAAAACCCATGGAACTTATGCATGCTAATGGGAATGTTATTAGTATGAATGCTTTGAACACCATTGTTGCTAATGCTATGGAAGAATTTAAGCTTGGGGAGGTCGGTTTTGATGAAAATGATCTCTTTAGTCCTCCGGGTATTGAGGAGAAAGTTTATGTTGATTATGATATGCCTCCTATTTATGATGATTATAATGATAGTGGTCTTTTGGTGCCGCCTACTATGGAGAGTAAATTTTATTATGATTATACTATGCCTCCTACACTTGATGAGAATAATAATGATAGCTACTTTGTTGAATTTGCTCCCACTACAACTAATAAAATTGATTATGCTTATGTGAAGAGTAATGATACTTTTATGGATGTGAATAAGAATGCTTTATGTGATACTTATATTGTTGAGTTTGTTCATGATGCCTCTGAAAGTTATTATGAGAGAGGAAAATATGGTTGTAGAAATTTTCATGTTACTAAAACACCTCTCTATATGCTGAAAATTTTGAAGTTACTCGTGTTTTATCTTCCTATGCTTGTCACTTTGCTCCTCGTGAATTTATTTGTGTACAAGATTCCTTTTCATAGGAAGTGGGTTAGACTTAAATTTGTTTTGAATTTGCTTCTTGATGCCCTCTTTTGCTTCAACTCTTTTTTTTGCGAGTGCATCATTGAAATTACTGAGCCCATCTTAATGGCTATAAAGAAAGCACTTCTTGGGAGATAACTCATGTGTTTATTTTACTACAGCACTTTTGTTTTATATTTGAGTCTTGGAAGTTGTTACTACTGTAGCAACCTCTCCTTATCTTTATTTTATTGCATTGTTGTGCCAAGTAAAGTCTTTGATAGTAAAGTCAATACTAGATTTGGATTACTGCGCAGAAACAGATTTCTTGCTGTCACGAATTTGGGCAGGGTTCTCTGTAGGTAACTCAGAAAAATCTGCCAATTTACGTGCGTGATCCATGATATGTACGCAACTTTCATTCAATTTGAGCATTTTCATCTGAGCAAGTTAAGTGCCTCTGTAAAATTCGTCTTTACGGACTGTTCGTTTTGACAGATTCTGCCTTTTATTTCGCATTGCCTCTTTTGCTATGTTGGATGGATTTCTTTGTTCCATTAACTTTCAGAAGCTTACTGCAATGTCCAGAAGTGTTAAGAATGATTGTGTCACCTCTGAACATGTAAATTTTTGATTATGCACTAACCCTCTAATGAGTTTGTTTTGAGTTTGGTGTGGAGGAAGTTTTCAAGGGTCAAGAGAGGAGGATGATATACTATGATCAAGAAGAGTGAAGAGTTTAAGCTTGGGGATGCCCCCGTGGTTCATCCCTGCATATTTCAAGAAGACCCAAGCGTCTAAGCTTGGGGATGCCCAAGGCATCCCCTTCTTCATCAACAATTTATCAGGTTTCTTCTCTTGAAACTATATTTTTATTCGGTCACATCTTATGTACTTTACTTGGAGCGTCTGTTTGTTTTTGTTTTTGTTTTGTTTGAATAAGTTCATCCTTGTGTGGGAGAGAGACACGCTCCGCTTGTTCATATGAACACTAGTGTTCTTAGCTTTACTTTTAATGTTCATGGCGAAGGTTGAAACTCTGCTTTTGCTCATTGTTATATGGTTGGAAATGTAAAATGCTGCATGTGGTAATTGGTATAATGTCTTGAATAATTTGATACTTGGCAATTGTTGTGCTCATATAGATCATGTTTAAGCTCTTGCATCATGTACCTTGCACCTATTAATGAAGAACTACATCGAGCTTGTTAAAATTTGGTTTGCATGATTGGTCTCTCTAAGTCTAGATATTTTTCCGGTTGAGGTGTTTGAACAACAAGGAGACGATGTAAAGTCTTATAATGCTTACAATATGTTCATATGTGAGTCTTGCTGCACCGTTTTATACTTGAGTTTGCTTCAAACAACCTTGCTAGCCTAGCCTTGTATTAAGAGGAATTCTTCTCGTGCATCCAAATCCTTGAGCCAAAAACTATGCCATTTGTGTCCACCATACCTACCTACTATGTGGTATTTCCTGCCATTCCAAGCAAATACTTCATGTGCTACCTTTAAACAATTCAAAAACTATTATCTCTTATTTGTGTCAATGTTTTATAGCTCATGAGGAAGTATGTGGTGTTTTATCTTTCGATCTTGTCATTTACTTCTGCCAGACTTTCACAATGGACTAGTGGCTTCATCCGCTAATCCAATAACTTTGCAAAAAGAGCTGGCAACGGGGTTCCCAGCCCCAATTAATTAACTTGCATTAATAATTCTCTTCACATGTTTTGCTCTCGATTCATCGCAAGCAACTTAAATTTGCAAATAGACACTCCTCCATGGTATGAGATTGTTGGAAGGCACCCGAGGATTCGGTTAGCCATGGCTTGAGAAAGCAAAGGTGGGGAGGAGTGTCATCTAAATAAAACTAAAATAAAAAGGCACTCCTTCATGGTATGAGATTGTTGGCAGGCACCCGAGGATTCGGTTAGCCATGGTTTGTGAAAGCAAGGTTGGAAGGAGTGCCACCCAAAAATAAAATTTCATGGGAGCCGCTCTTTGAAAGTCTGTCTGGCAAGGGGGTTAGAGTGCCCACTACTATTCGTTGACATCAACAAACACCTCTCAAAACTTTACTTTTTATGCTCTCTTTATGTTTTCAAAATAAAAGCTCTAGAACAAATATAGCAATCCATGCTTCCTCTCGCGAAGGGCCTTTCTTTTTACTTTATTGTTGAGTCAGTTTACCTATTCTTTCTATCTTAGAAGCAAACACTTGTGTAAACTGTGTGCATTGATTCTTACATGTTTACTTATTGCACTTGTTATATTGCTTTATGTTGACAACTATCCATGAGATATACATGTTACAAGTTGAAAGCAATTGCTGAAACTTAATCATCCTTTGCGTTGCTTCAAAGCTTTCTACTAAGAATTTATTGCTTATGAGTTAACTGTTATGAAAGTCTTATTGATGCTTGTCTTGAAAGTACTATTCATGAAAAGTCTTTGCTATATGATTCAGTTGTTTACTCATTGTCTTCATCATTGCTTCGAATCGCTGCATTCATCTCATATGCTTTACAATAATGTTGATCAAGATTATGTTGGTAGCATGTCACTTAAGAAATTATCATTGTTATCGTTTACCTACTCGAGGGCGAGTAGGAACTAAGCTTGGGGATGCTTGATACGTCTCAAATGTATCTATAATTTCTTATGTTCCATGCTTGTTTTATGACAATACCTACATGTTTTGTTCACACTTTATATCGTTTTGATGCGTTTTCCGGAACTAACCTATTGACGAGATGCCGAAGTGCCGTCCTGTTTTCGCTGTTTTTGGTTTCGTAAATCCTAGTAAGGAAATATTGTCGGAATTGGACGAAATCAACGCCCAACATCGTAGAATTCCACGAAGCTTCCAACACCCGAGAGGGACCCGTAGGAGGGCCACAGGGGGCCCACATGTGTGGGCGGCGCGGCCAAGGAGCCAGGCGCGCCGCCCTACTGTGTGGTGGCCCCGTCAGCCTTCCGACTCCGCCTCTTCGCCTATTTAAAGGTCCCTGACCTAAATCTTCGATACGGAAAAGCCACCGTACGAGAAACCTTCCAGAGCCACCGCCATCGCGAAGCCAAGATCTGGGGGACAGGAGTCTCTGTTTCGGCACGCCGCCGGGACGGGGAAGTGCCCCTGGAGCTCTCCCTCCATCGACACCACCGCCATCTTCATCGCCGCCGGCTGCCTCCTATGATGAGGAGGGAGTAGTTCTCCCCCGGGGCTGAGGGCCCTACCGGTAGCTATGTGGTTAATCTCTCTCTCTGTACCCCAATACAATGATCTCATGAATTGCTTTGCATGATTGAGATCCATATGATGAGCTTTGTATCACTATTAGTCTATGTGCTACTCTTGTGATGTTATTAAAGTAGTCTATTCCTCCTTCACGGTGTAATGGTGACAGTGTGTGCATCGTGTAGTACTTGGCGTAGGTTATGATCATAATCTCTTGTAGGTTATGGAGTTAATTATTACTATGATAATATTGATGTGATTTATTCCCCCTTCATAGTGTAAAGGTGACAGTGTGTATGCTATGTTAGTACTCGGTTTAGATTGCAAAGATCTATTATGCTCTAAAGGTTACTTAAACATGAATATCGAATGTTGTGGAGCTTGTTAACTCCGGCATTGAGGTGCTCTACTAGCCCTACGCAACGAATGGTGTTCATTATCAAACAAGAGTATATGTAGCACAAAGGAAGAGAACTTATTTATTTATGTGATCATTGTTGAGAGTGTCCACTAGTGAAAGTATGATCCCTAGGCCTTGTTTCCAATACTGCAAACACCGCTTGTTTACTGTTCTACTGCATGTTTACTTCCCCGCAATATTACTACCATCAATCGCACGCCAGCAGAAGCACTTTTCTCAAGGCCACGTTACTACTGCTCATATTCATTCATACCACTTGTATTTCACTATCTCTTCGCCGAACTAGTGCACCTATACATCCGACAAGTGTATTAGGTGTGTTGGGGACACAAGAGACTTCTTGTATCGTGGATTGCAGTGGTTGCTTGAGAGGGATATCTTTGACCTCTTCCTCCCCGAGTTCGATAAACCTTGGGTGATCCACTTAAGGGAAACTTGCTGCTGTTCTACAAACCTCTCGCTCTTGGAGGCCCAACACCTGTCTACAAGAATAGAAGCACCCGTAGACATCATAGCATTACAAATAGATGATCTTGATCATGATAGGCAGCTCACAAGATCTAACATGATAGCACAATGAGGAGAAAACAACCATCTAGCTACTGCTTATGGACCCATAGTCCAGGGGTGAACTACTCACACATCGATCCGGAGGCGATCATGGCGATGAAGAGGCCCTCCGGGAGATGATTCCCCTCTCCGGCAGTGGTGCCGGAGGCGATCTCCCGAATTCCCCCGAGATGGGATTGGCGGCGGCTGCGTCTCTGAAAGGTTTTCCGTATCGTGGCTCTCGGTCCAGAGGGTTTCGCGACGAAGGCTTTAAGTAGGCGGAAGGGCGGAGTCGGAGGAGTCACGGGGGCCCCACACGCTAGGGCCGCGCGGGCCCCCCTTAGCTGCGCCGCCCTAGTGTGGCGGCGCCCCGTGCCCCACTTCGTTTCTCCCTCGGTCTTCTCGAAGCTTCGTGGAAAAATAAGCCCCTGGACGTTGATTTCGTCCAATTCCGAGAATATTTCCTTTGTAGGATTTCTGAAACCAAAAACAGCAGTAAAACAAAGAATCGGCTCTTCAAAGCATCTCGTCAATAGGTTAGTGCCGGAAAATGCATAATAATGACATATAATGTGTATAAAACATGTGAGTATCATCATAAAAGTAGCATGGAACATAAGAAATTATGGATACGTTTGAGACGTATCAAGCATCCCCAAGCTTAGTTCCTACTCGCCTCAAGTAGGTAAACGATAACAAGGATAATTTCTCAAGTGACATGCTATCATAATCTTGATCAATACTATTGTAAAGCACATGAGATGAATGCAGCGATTTGAAGCAATGGTAAAGACAATGAGTAAACAACTGAATCATATAGCAAAGACTTTTCATGAATAATACTTTCAAGACAAGCATCAATAAGACTTGCATAACAGTTAACTCATAAGCAATAAATTCTTAGTAGAAAGCTTTGAAACAACACAAAGGAAGATATAAGTTTCAGCGGTTGCTTTCAACTTCAACATGTGTATCTCATGGATAATTGTCAACACAAAGTAATATAACAAGTGCAATAGGTAAACATGTAAGAATCAATGCACGCAGTTTACACAAGTGTTTGCTTCTAAGATAGAAAGAAGTAGGTAAACTGACTCAACAATAAAGTAGAAGAATGGCCCTTCGCAGAGGGAAGCATGGATTACTATTTTTTTGCTAGAACTTTTCATTTTGAAAACATAGAAACAATTTTGTCAACGGTAGTAACAAATCATATGTGTTATGTATAAGATATCTTATAAGTTGCAAGCCTCATGCATAGAATACTAATAGTGCCCGCACCTTTGTCCTAATTAGCTTGGATTAACACGGATTATCATTGCATAACATATGTTTCAACCAAGTGTCACAAAGGGGTACCTCTATGCCGCCTGTACAAGGGTCTAAGGAGAAAGTTCGCATTGGATTTCTCGCTTTTGATCATTCTCAACTTAGACACCCATACCGGGACAACATAGACAAATGTATAATGGACTCCTCTTTTAATGCTTAAGCATTTAACAACAGATAATATTCTCATAAGAGATTGAGGTTTTGTGTCCAAACTGAAACTTCCACCATGATTCATGGTTTTAGTTAGCGGCCCAATGTTCTTCTCTAACAATATGCATACTCAAACCATTTGATCATGAAAATCGCCCTTACTTCATACAAGACGAACATGCATAGCAACTCACATGATATTCAACAAAGGTAAAAGTTGATGGCGTCCCTAAACATGGTTAACGCTCAACAAGCAACTTATTAAGAAATAAGATACACAAGTACATATTCGTCACCACAATAGTTTTTAAGGCTATTTTCCCATGAGCTATGTATTGTAAAGGCAAAGAATAGAAGTTTAAAGGTAGCACTCAAGTAATGTACTTTGGAATGGCAGAGAAATACCATGTAGTAGGTAGGTATGGTGGACACAAATGGCATAGTTTTTGGCTCAAGGATTTGGATGCACGAGAAGTAATCCCTCTCAATACAAGGCTAGGCTAGCAAGGTTGTTTGAAGCAAATTCAAGTATAAAATGGTGCAGCAAGACTCACATATGAACATATTGTAAGTATTATAAGACTTTACATCGTCTCCTTATTGTTCAAACACCTCAACCGTAGAAAATATCTAGACTTAGAGAGACCAATCATGCAAACCAAATTTTAACAAGCTCTATGTAGTTCTTCATTAATAGGTACAAAGTACATGATGCAAGAGCTTAAACATGATCTATATGAGCACAACAATTGCCAAGTATCAAATTATTCAAGACATTATACCAATTACCACATGCGGCATTTTCCGTTTCCAACCATATATCAATGAACGAAGTAGTTCAACCTTCGCAATGAACATTAAGAATAAAGCTAAGAACATATGTGTTCATACGAAACAAATGAGCGTGTCTCTCTCTCGATACGTCCAAAACGTATCTACTTTCCCGAACACTTTTGCTATTGTTTTGCCTCTAATTTGTGTATTTTGGATGCAACTAACACGGACTAATGCTGTTTTCAGCAGAATCGCTTCTCGTGTCTCGTTTTTGTGCAGAAATCCAACTTTCGGGAAAACCTCGGAATTTATGTAAGGCCCTATTTTCCCAGGAAACTAACGGAGCCGTAAGGACAATTGAAGTGGAGGCCCGAGGGCCCCACACCATAGGGCGGCGCGGCCCGGGGGGGCCGCGCGCGCCCGTGGTGTGGCTCCCTCGGCCGGCCTCCGACGCCCTCCTTCGGACTATTTATCGGCCTCGACCTAAAAACGCAAGGGGAGAAGTCGAAGTCGCCGTAAACCCTCCGTAACGCCGCCACATCGCGAAACTCCGTCGCGCGGGAGCCAGAAGTCTCCGTTTCCGGCACTCCGCCGGACGGGAATTGGAGGAGATCATCACCGCCATCACCGCCAACGCCTCTACATCAACCAGCCATGTTTCCCCCATCCATGTGTGAGTAATTCCCCCGCTGTAGGCCGAAGGGGATGGTAGGGATTGGATGAGATTGGTCATGTAATAGCATAAGATTGTTAGGGCATAGTGCCTAGTGTCCGTAATTGGTACTTTGATGATATTGTTGCAACTTGTTATGCTTAATGCTTGTCACTAGGGCCCGAGTGCCATGATCTCAGATCTGAACATGTTATTGTTTCATCATGATATTCATTGTTTATGGTCTTACCTATAAGTTGTATACACATGTCGTTGTCCGGGAACCGATGGCCCCGAAGTGACGTAAATCGGGACAACCGGAGGGAATGGTAGCGATGTGAGGATCACATGTGTTCACGGAATGTTAATGCTTTGCTCCTGCATTTTATTAAAAAGGAGTACCTTAATATCCAGTAGTTTCCCTTGAGGCCCGGCTGCACACCGGGCCGGGTAGGACAAAAGATGTTGTGCAAGTTTCTCATTGCGAGCACGCACGACTATATATGGAACACATGCCTATTGATTGCTTTGTACTTGGACACCGTTTTATTATTATCTGCAAATGCGCTGCTATGATTGTTACATGAGTTTCTCTCATCCATGCAACGCCCGTCATCCGTCCCCGTGCCTACAGTATTTTAATCCTGCTGTTTACTAAAATCACTACTGCTGTCTCTGTTACTCGTCGCCGTTATTTCACTACTGCCATCGCTTATAAAATCGCATTATCGATAAACCCTTGCGAGCAAGTCTCTGTTTCCAGGTGCAGCTGAATTGACAACTCCGATGTTAAGGCTTCCAAGTGTTCTTTTGTCTCCCCTTGTGTCGAATCAATAAATTGGGTTTTACTTCCCTCGAAGACTGTTGCGATCCCCTATACTTGTGGGTCATCAAGACTATTTTCTGGCGCCGTTGCCGGGGAGCATAGCTTTATTTGGAAGTTCACTTGGATTATTATTGTTCGCTGCAAATTCTCCATCATTGGTAAACCTCGCGATACTAAGATCGCAATATTACCATCCACTACAAGAAAAGGTACAATTCTGAATACCTCTGCTGCTCTTGATTCACCATCTGTGATTGATAAACTTGTTTCACCGCCGCATGCTTCACATGCGGGTACATCTGCTGAATCTGAACACTCTCATAATATTGATAATGTTTCTGCTGTGCTTGATGATAGTGGTTCATTGGGATCCTTTCTAGATGCTACAATTGCTAGGTCTAGACAAATTGAAAATACTGAAACTCCTAATGCTACTACACCTGTTAGTTCACCTGAACTTGATTATTTTAGTGATGATCCTGAGGAAGATTATGTGGAGCTTAATGATGATTTTATTGAAAAATGCAATGCTACTACTGATGCAAGAAAAATTAAAAAGTTGCTTGCGTAACATGCCGTTAGATATAAACCGTCTCCGATCCTAAGTTTGCCACATCTCCTATAAACATTAGGGATAAAGATTATGATTTTTCTCTTGATCTATCTCATATAGCTATTGTTGAGAAAACACCCTTTTGTGGTACTGAAAAAGAAAGTGCTGTTGAACACATGACTGAATTATCTACTCTAAGTAGCTTGTTTTCTGATGATGTCAAGATGCGTACTTACTTTGTTGCTAAAATCTTTCCATTCTCATTAAAGGATGACGCTAAAACTTGGTATAATAATTTGCCACCAAATTCTATTAAAAGTCCGAAAGAATTGCTTGATGTTTTCTTCCGCAAATACTTTCCTACTAGTGCTCAGCATATTGCTTTGCAGAGAATTTATAATTTTAACCAGGAAGATGGAGAGAAATTGCCTGAGGCTTGGTCGAGATTTTGCTCTCTTATTAGAGCTCGGCCTGAGCATGATCTGGAAAAGCATGATTTACTTGATATATTTTATAGTGGACTAACTATTGAGTCTAGGGCATACCTGGATAGTTGTGCTGGTTGTGTTTTCAGGAAAAGAACTCCAGATGACGCTGAAGAATTATTGGCTAAAATAAGCCGGAATCATGATGAATGGACTACGCCTGAACCGACTCCAACTCCAATATTGAAGAAGAGGGGTTTAATTAAATTGAATGATGAAGATATGAGGGAAGCCAAGAAGTCTCTCAAGGAGAAAGGTATTAAATCTGAAGATGTGAAGAATCTACCTCCTATAGAAGATATATGTGAGATAATTCCCCCTTCATCCATGATTGAGGTAAACTCCCTTCAACGCTTTACTAGGGAAGATATTCCGTATTCGAAACCTCCTGCACAATGCTTAGATGAGTTTGATAATTATATTGTTAAGCAAGAAAATTTTAATATGAGAGTAGAGAATCATTTAATGGAAAATTCTCGAGCTATTAGTGAATTGCATGATATTGTGGAGAGAACCTCCAATGATGTTAAGATGCTTGTTAAACATTTTCAAATGATTCAAACTCAAATTGATCAACTCACTAAAGTGCAAAATGACTTGTTAGGGAATAATTCTAAAGAGAAACATGCTTATGAAGTAACAACTAGAGGTGGTGTCTCTACCCAGGATCCTCTATATCCTGAAGGGCATCCCAAAAGAATTGAACAAGATTCTCAACGCATTGAACCTAGTGCTCATTCTAGGAAGAAAAAGAAGAAGAAACATAAAAATGTTGTAGAATCCTCTGAACCTGTTAATGATCCTAATAGTATTTCTATTTCTGATGCTGAAACTGAAAGTGGTAATGAATATGATAATGATAAGAATGATACTCCTGATAAATAAGATGTTGAAGAAGAACCTGAAAAGCATGCTAAAAATAAAAAGTATACTAAAGAAGACTTTATTGCTGAGAAACATGGTAATGAAAGAGAACCTTGGGTGCAAAAGCAAATGCCTTTTCCTGCTAAGAAACTAAAATCAAAGGAAGAAGAACACTATAATAAATTCTGTGATTGGATGAAACCTTTATTCTTGCAAATCCCTTTGACTGATGCTATTAAATTGCCACCTTATTCAAAGTATATGAAAGATATTGTTACTAACAAAAGGAAAATCCCCAATGAGGAAATTTCCACTATGCTTGCTAATTACTCTTTCAATGGCAAAATTCCAAAGAAGTTGGGCGACCTGGTATACCTACTATTCCTTGTTCTATTAAGAATAATTATGTTAAAACTGCTCTATGTGACTTGGGAGCCGGTGTTAGTGTTATGCCTTTTTCTCTTTATAAGAGACTTTACTTAGATAAGTTGATACCTACTAATATATCTTTGCAAATGGCTGATAAATCTACTGCTATTCCTGTTGGTATATGTGAGAATGTTCCTGTTCAAGTTACTACTAACTGCTTGATATTAACTGATTTTGTTGTGTTGGAAATGCCTGAAGATGATAATATGTCTATTATTCTTGGGAGACCTTTTCTTAACACCGCAGGGGCTGTTATTGATTGCAACAAAGGAAAGGTTACTTTCAATGTTGATGATAGGGAGCATACCGTTTATTTTCCCAAGAGGATTGAGAAAGCGTGTGGAGTTAATACTATTTCTAATGTGAGAACTATCAAAGTGGGAACTATTGATTGTCCTATATATGAGCCTAAAGAAGAATATCAAACTCTTGTGATTGGATCCATATCAATACAATTCAAGGTAACATGATTGATTTGAGGTTTATTTCTTCTTATGCTATGAAAAAGTTATTTGGTGACAAGACTTGATCAACCTTGTTAACGGATACTTTTACATGCATAGAGGAGGTAAACAACATATCTTTCTTCCTCCACTTGCTCTAGTTGCTGTAGCACTTTTAATTTGCAAAGTTCTTTAGTTATTTGAAGATTTCGAAATTTTTCCCGGCCAGTAATAATAAACTAAATACCCAGAAATGTGCGTTTTTCAAAGTTTTCAAAAATTCACAAAAATTATACCGTTGGTCCTATTTTTCGACGAGGCACCTGGGAGTACCAGAGGATGACCTGTGGGGCACCAGAGGGCGCCAAACCACAGGCCGGCGCGGCCAAGGAGGTGGCCGCGCCACCATGTGGTGTGGGCCCCCCTCTGCCCCGCTTTGTCATCTCTTTTTCCCAGCACCTTCTCTCTCCCGAAAAAACTCGTACCAAGTTCATCTCACTCGCGTTTTTGCTCAAGAGCTCAGGAATTTTCGATCTCTTTGCTCAGCCCAGATTTCTGTCTGAAATTTGGCACATTTGCTCTCCGGTATGTGACTCCTCCGCCCATCCAAGTAGAATTTTGTTTGGTTGAGTATATCTTGAATATTTTGCTGCTGTAGGTAACATGTTTAGTGAGCTTGCATGCTTGTTCTAAGTGGTAGAAACTAGTTTTGATGCATGATTAGTACTCTAGCAAGTTCCTTTGGTAGTTTCCCTCAATTATATGTCACCAAATCAAATTTTTATGTCATTTGTTGAAAATTTCAGAGAAGCTATGAAGAAGTTTAGCTTTGGAGAGTTGTTCAAGAAGGGGACAACCAGTACCGGGAGGCCTTCTAGGGCCGCCACCCGGATTAGGCGATCATATAATGAAGACATCATCGCGCCTAGGTTCGCGCCCGAAGAGGACAACGGGCCTCCTAATGCTTCTACTTTTCCTTGCTATGATTTTCTAAGGAATGCAGGAATATTGGAGGATTTCTTAACCCTTGTCAACAGGGCAGGGTTAACCACTTATATGGGCGATGAAAGGGAGCAATACTACTTGCTCACCAAAATCTTCGTCGAGAGTTTCCAGTTCAACAACAAACATTATGAGCCAACGGTTGCATTCAGGATCTATGGTAATCCTGTTACTATGCCATTGAAGGATTTTTGTCGTGCCTTGGATATTGCCCCTGTAGGTACAGCAAGTAGGATTGATGACAACCCCCGGGACTTGTTGGAGCTCTACCGAGGGATCACCGACGATGATTGTCGCACCATTCAGCGGGGCAAGATAAGGAACATTCAACTCCCCGCCATTAAGTATTTTGCATACTACATTGCTACTAGCATTCTTGGTAGGGAGAACACTAGTAATATCTCTAGCTACCATCTTGCTTTCCTGAATATTGCACTTACTGGTCAAACCTCCTATCACCTTGGTGCTCTTATTGCTCGCCGCCTGACTACCAGGGGGCCTATTTTTGGAGGAACTATTGCGCTGCGTGTTTTAACTTTTCTTAATCTTCCTATTGATCCTAATGATGTGCCATTGGCCCCTAGGAGACTCGATATTACTGCTATGAAGAGTCATCATTTTGTTACCACTGACTCTACTTTAGATAATATGGTGTATAGAATGTTGTTTTCTGACGGGGAGGAGAAGGAAATCCCTCTTCCCCAACCAGATTTGTTAAGTATTGACAGGCAATCATGGTCGTGCACCAAGGAGGAAGTGGATGAGCATTTGAAGATAAAAGACTTCCACCAGCAACATGACTCCGAGGACGTCGGGACCTCCTACGACCACACCGTCACATATCCGGGTGCTTCTTCTAGCACATACCCGGAATACGACCCATCTTCATATTACGGAGACACTACTTCATGGGATCGATGGGATTGAATTCCACTTAGGCCAAAAGCCTAAGCTTGGGGGGAGGTATACCGGCATCACTCATTCTTTGCATATTATGGTTGCTGGATACTTGTACATACTTGTTTTGTTCGTTTGAGTGGTTTTCTAATGAGAGGGAGATGATATTTGGGGAAGTGCTGCCTGAAAACAGATTCTGGAACGTTACCGTAAAAATTGTCAAAAATAGCCAGAGCGTCATTTTAAGCTGCAAATTTTTGTGCAGGTTCCCCAGGTTGTTATCTAACTTTCATTAGTTGAACACTTTTCGTTCCGAGCAACGTAAGATTTTTGTAAAAATCGATTTCTGTACTGCTGTCAGGTTTTGGCAGATTTCTGCCATCTCACTTTTCTGTGTTTCTTTTAGTTTGCTATTTCTTGTTTTTGCTTAGTTTCCTTCCCAAAACACAAAAAGACCAAAAATATTTCTGTTGTTTCTCTTCACCATTTGTTTGCTTTGGTTTCTTGCATTTGTTTCGCTTTATTTGCTATTGCTAGTTTGCTATAAGAAAACCCAAAAAGATTTTACCTTGTTTGCTTGTTTCCTTTTGTTCTTGTTTGCAATTCGAAAACACCAAAAATATTTGCTGTTCTTCTTTGGTTTGTAAAGTTCTTTATGAGTTCAATGGTCTTCGGTGGCTGGAGCGTGGTTTTCATTTCATATTATCCAAGCTACACAAGTGAAAAGGCAATAATGACGATCTACGACAATCTGATTGTGGTGAGAGGCTGGTATGAACTCTATTTGTTTTCATTTTTGTACATATACTCATCCATGTGAGCATGCTTAGTTGGTTCATGTGAGGTATATGTTATTTGAGAAAGTCTAGTAGTTCATGATCTCTCATGTTTAGCTCCAATTTATTAATATGAGTAGCATGTCATGTATGTTTGTTTGCATTGTTTTATTCATAAGTAAGTATGGCATTGTGGTATCCTCCTCTGAATAATTCATTTATATCGACTTGGCACATGCTCACGCATGCATATGACTGAACAAAAAGTCAATTAAGCCTCGATGATCTATATTGCTTCAGAGTTCTTGTATCACTTTTATGCCTCCGTTAATTTATTTTGCCGCAAGCATGATTATGACAAATATCGCTCTCTTGATTTGTCGCTCCCTAGTCTATTGCTAGCCTTCACTTGTACTGAGCGGGAACGCTGCTCGTGCTTCCAAACACATGAAAACCAAGTTATTCCAGAGTGTCCACCATAAATACCTATGCATGGCATTTCAAACCATTCCAAGTAAATTCTCATGCGCTACCTTTAAAACCTTCAAAATGCTTCTCAATTTGTGTTTATGTTTCATAGCTCATGAGGAAGTATGTGGTGTTTAGCTTTCAACCTTGTCATTTACTTTTGACGGACTCTCATATGGACTAGTGGCACATCCGCTTATCCAATAATTTTGCAAAAAGAGCTGGCAATGGGATTCCCAGTCCCGAATTAATTAACTTAAATAGACACTCCTCCATGGTTTGTGATTGTTGGACGGCACCCGAAGGATTCGGTTAGCCATGTTTTGTGTAAGCAAAGGTTGGGGGGAGTGTCATCATCATAATAAAACTAAAATAAAAAGGCACTCCTTCATGGTATGAGATTGTTGGCAGGTACCCGAGGATTCGGTTAGCCATGGTTTGTGAAAGAAAGGTTGGAAGGAGTGCCAAATAAATATGCAATAATTCATGGGAGCCGCTCTTGAAAGTCCGGTTGGCAAGGTAGTTAGCGTACCCATTACCATTCGTTGACAACAACAAACACCTCTCAAAATAATTTTACTCCTGTCTTTATAAAAATAAAAAGCTCTAGCGCATGTTAATCCCTCGCTTCCTCTCGCGAAGGGTCAATCTTTTACTTTTATGTTGTGTCTCCATTATTTCTTTGAGCACTATCTTGAGAGCACAACTGTCATTCTTAGTATAATATGCTTGTCTCAAAATATGATTGATTGTGGTATAACTTTGATGCATTTATCTTTTGACAATCACTACTTCTAGTCTTTCTATGAACTCCAGAGGTGCCCGGGCATTTATGTTTTGCCAATCAAATACAGGCAAGCGAGATACCACTTTATCATACTCTCTTATGAACATTGCAATCTTGCTTATATACATGATTCATGATGCTTCTTATTAATTGTTGGTACCTCTCCATGATTGACATAGCTGTTAGATGATCTTATTTGCATGTATCTCATTATGAACTGCTTAAGTATTAGCCATAGCATGAGAATATATACATCATATGAGCAAATGTGTTCGTGAAAGTTCTTTTATCGCTCGCTTGTTAACTGAATTGCTTGAGGACAAGCAATAAGCTAAGCTTGGGGGAGTTGATACGTCCAAAATGTATCTACTTTCCCGAACACTTTTGCTATTGTTTTGCCTCTAATTTGTGTATTTTGGATGCAACTAACACGGACTAACGCTGTTTTCAGCAGAACTGCTCGGTGTCTCATTTTTTGTGCAGAAATCCAACTTTCGGGAAAACCTCGGAATTTATGCAGAAGGCCCTATTTTCCCAGGAAACTAATCGGAGCCGTAAGGACAATTGAAGTGGAGGCCCGAGGGCCCCACACCATAGGGCGGCGCGGCCCAGGGGGGGCCCGCGTGGCCCTGTGGTGTGGCCCCCTCGGCCGGCCTCCGACGCCCTCCTTCGGACTATTTATCGGCCTCGACCTAAAAACGCAAGGGGAGAAGTCGAAGTCGCCGTAAACCCTCCGTAACGCCGCCACATCGCGAAACTCCGTCGCGGGAGCCGAAGTCTCCGTTCCGGCACTCCGCCGGACGGGGAATTGGAGGAGATCATCACCGCCATCACCGCCAACGCCTCTACATCAACCAGCCATGTTTCCATCCATGTGTGAGTAATTCCCCGCTGTAGGCCGAAGGGGATGGTAGGGATTGGATGAGATTGGTCATGTAATAGCATAAGATTGTTAGGGCATAGTGCCTAGTGTCCGTAATTGGTACTTTGATGATATTGTTGCAACTTGTTATGCTTAATGCTTGTCACTAGGGCCCGAGTGCCATGATCTCAGATCTGAACATGTTATTGTTTCATCATGATATTCATTGTTTATGGTCTTACCTATAAGTTGTATACACATGTCGCTGTCCGGAACCGATGGCCCCGAAGTGACAGAAATCGGGACAACCGGAGGGAATGGTAGCGATGTGAGGATCACATGTGTTCACGGAATGTTAATGCTTTGCTCCGGTACTTTATTAAAAGGAGTACCTTAATATCCAGTAGTTTCCCTTGAGGCCCGGCTGCCACCGGCTGGTAGGATAAAAGATGTTGTGCAAGTTTCTCATTGCGAGCACGCACGACTATATATGGAACACATGCCTATTGATTGCTTTGTACTTGGACACCGTTTTATTATTATCTGCAAATGCCCTGCTATGATTGTTACATGAGTTTCTCTCATCCATGCAACGCCCGTCATCCGTCCCCGTGCCTACGTATTTTAATCCTGCCGTTTACTAAAATCACTACCGCTGTCTCTCGTTACTCGCTGCTGTTATTTCACTATCAAGCATCGTTTATAAAACCGTTACTATCGATAAACCCTTGCGAGCAAGTCTGTTTCCAGGTGTAGCTGAATTGACAACTCCGCTGTTAAGGCTTCCAAGTGTTCTTTGTCTCCCCTTGTGTCGAATCAATAAATTGGGTTTTACTTCCCTCGAAGACTGTTGCGATCCCCTATACTTGTGGGTCATCACTCTCCCACACAAAGAATGCTAGGATCCGATTTTATTCAAACAAAAACAAAAATAAAAGCAAACATACGCTCCAAGTAAAGCACATAAGATGTGACTGAATAAAAATATAGTTTCACTAGAGGTGACCTGATAAGTTGTCGATGAAGAAGGGGATGCCTTGGGCATCCCCAAGCTTAGATGCTTGAGTCTTCTTAAAATATGCAGGGATGAACCACGGGGAATCCCCAAGCTTAGACTATTCACTCTTCTTGATCATATTGTATCATCCTCCTCTCTTGACCCTTGAAAACTTCCTCCACACCAAACTCAAAATAAACTCATTAGAGGGTTAGTGCATAATTGAAAATTCATATATTCAGAGGTGACATAATCATTCTTAACACTTCTGGACATTGCACAAAGCTACTGAAAGTTAATGGAACAAAGAAATCCATCAAACATAGCAAAACAGGCAATGCGAAATAAAAGGCAGAATCTGTCAAAACAGAACAGTCCGTAAAGACGAATTTTTCAGGGGCACTGAACTTGCTCAGATGAAAATTCTCAAATTGAATGAAAGTTGCGTACATATCTGAGGATCACGCACGTAAATTGGCAGATTTTTTCTGAGTTATCTACCGAGACTACTGCTCAAATTCGTGACAGCAAGAAATCTGTTTCTGCGCAGTAATCCAAATCTAGTATTGACTTTACTATCAAAGACTTTACTTGGCACAACAATGCAATAAAATAAAGATAAGGAGAGGTTGCTACAGTAGTAACAACTTCCAAGACTCAAATATAAAACAAAAGTACTGTAGTAAAATGATGGGTTGTCTCCCATAAGCGCTTTTCTTTAACGCCTTTCAGCCTAGGTGCGTAAAGTGTGAATCAAGTAACATCAAGAGATGAAGCATCGACATCATAATTTGTTCTAATAATAGAATCATAAGGTAACTTCATTCTCTTTCTAGGGAAGTGTTCCATACCTTTCTTGAGAGGAAATTGATATTTAATATTACCTTCCTTCATATCAATATACACTAGTGGACAAGAGGCCTTTGGTCCCAAGCAAATGTCCCAGTGCAGAACCAAACCGGGACTAATGTGGGCATTGGTCCCGGTTCGTTTTGCCCAGGGCGACCCCACTAGCTCGTAGCTTGTCCGGTAGTGGTTTTGGACCCGGTTTGTAATACAAACCGGGACTAAAGGGTCCACGGCAGGGCGCGACAAAGCCGTGTCAGCCGTGGGAAACCTTTAGTCCCGGTTTGTAGATACAAACCGGGTCCAAAGGCCCCCAATCTGGCTATATTACCTTGCCCTGCCCAAGTGTGAGCCACACTTGGCCATTTTTTCACTTTCTTCACAAGAGAGGTGTATTGCTCTCCTCTCTTCTTCACATGCACAAGAGGTGTTTGATGAAATGCTCAAGAGGATTTGCCACTTGAGTTTACACAAATCAAGCCACACTTAACTTGTTTTTTTCTTCTTCATCGAGGTTAACAACTTTATCCTTTTCATCTGTAATTGATAAAATGCATGTGTATATATACATCGTGATGTTCTGTAATGGTTTTGATCAGCTAAATTATATCATACAGATGAATCGGCAATGGATGTACATTGACCGACGGTTTGACGAGTTCACTTCAGGCCTGGATAATTTTATGGCCATGGCGGAGGCAAACAAACATGATGGCTTCATGTATTGTCCATGTGTCAACTTCAAGAATACCGTAAATTACGCTCACTCGAGTCTCATTCACAGCCACCTTCGCGATCCGGTTTCATGCCCAAGCTACTATTGTTGGACCAAGCACGGAGAAAGAGGGGTTATGATGGAAGACAATGAAGAAGAGGAAGAGGATGATGACGGTTATCCCAATTTCCCGAATACGATGATACCGCAGAAGGCAATGAAGACAATGAAGTAGAAGATCAAGAGGCACCAGATGAGCTCGCCGATGATGATCTTGGTCGGGCCATTGCCGATGCAAGGAGAGAATGTGAAACTGAAAAGGAAAGGTTGGCCTTCGACAAGATGATAGAAGATCACAACAAATTGTTATACCCAACTTGCGAAGATGGCCATAAAAAGCTAGGCAAAGACACTCGGAATTGTTGCAATGGAAGGCGCAGAACGGTGTCACCGACTCAGGATTTGGAAAGTTGTTGACAATAATTAAGAGGAAGCTTCCAAGGGGTAACGAATTGCCCGCCAAAGACGCATTTAAGCGAAGAAGATTGTCCGCCCTCTAGGATTAGATGTGCAAAAGATACATGCATGCATTAATGACTGCATCCTCTACCGCGGTGAGTACGAGAATTTGGATGCATGTCCGGTGTGCACTGCATTGCGGTATAAGATCAGACGAGATGACCCTGGTGATGTTGAGGGCGAGCGCCCCAGGAAGAGGGTTCCTGCCAAGGTTATGTGGTATGCTCCTATAATACCACGGCTGAAATGCTTGTTCAGAAATAAAGAGCACGCTAGGTTGTTGCGATGGCACAAAGAAGACCGTAAGAAAGACGTGATGTTGAGGCACCCTGCTGATGGATCCCAATGGAGAAAATCGATAGAGAGTTCCCAAACTTTGCACAGATGCAAGGAACTTAAGGTTTGGTCTAAGTACAGATGGCATGAATCTTTTGGAGAGCAGAGCTGCAGCCATAGCACCTGGCCTGTGACTCTTTGTATATATAACCTTCCTCCTTGGTTGTGCATGAAGCGGAAGTTCATTATGATGCCAGTGCTCATACAAGGCCCGAAGCAACCCGGGAACGACATTGATGTGTACCTGAAGCCACTAGTCGAAGAACTTCTACAACTGTGGTCCCTAGCAGGTATACGTGTGTGGGACGAGCACAAGCAGGAGGAATTTGACCTAAGAGCGATGCTTTTCGTAACCATCAATGACTGGCCTGCTCTTGGTAACATTTCAGGACAGTCAAACAAGGGATACAATGCATGCACACACTGTTTACATGAGCTCGAAGGTGATTATTTGGAAAAAGGTCAGAAGGTCGTGTACCTGGGGCATCGTCGATTTCTTAGGATTACCCATCCCGTAAGAAAGAAAGGCAAGCATTACAACGGTGAGGCTGATCACCGGAGGAAGCCTCACCATCGTGATGGTGTTGATATATTTGGTATGGTCAAGGATCTAGATGTAATATTTGGAAAGGGTCCTGGCGGACGGTCTATTCCGAATGACGCTGCCGGACACGCGCCCATGTGGAAGAAGAAATCTATTTTTTGGGAGCTAGAATATTGGAAAGTCTTAGAGGTCCGCTCTTCAATCGATGTGATGCACGTGACGAAGAATCTTTGCGTGAACCTGCTAGGCTTTCTGGGTGTGTACGGGAAGACAAAGATACACCAGAGCACGGGAGGACCAGCAACGTTGGAAAGACCCCAAAAAGCTGCATGAGAGAGTTAAAGGACGTCATTTATCCAGCTACGCTCTTACAAAAGCAGAGAAGGAAATGTTTTTTGAATGTCTTAGCAGTATCAAGGTCCCGTTTGGCTTCTCCTCCAATATAAAGGGAATAATAAATATGGAGAAGAAAACATTCCAGAACCTGAAATCTCATGACTGTCACGTGATAATAACACAGTTGCTTCCGATTGCATTGACGGGGCTTCTACCGGAAAATGTTTGACTGTCCATTGTGAAGCTATGTGCATTCCTCAATGCAATTTCTCAGAAGGTAATAAATCTAGAAATTCTACCGCTGCTGCGTAATGATGTGGTCCAATGTCTCGTTAGTTTTGAGCTGGTGTTCCCACCATCCTTCTTCAATATTATGACACATCTCCTCGTTCACCTGGTCGATGAGATTTCCATTCTCGGTCCTATGTTTCTACACAATATGTTCCCCTTCGAGAGGTTCATGGGAGTCTTGAAGAAATATGTTCATAACCGTGCTAGGCCAGAAGGAAGCATCTCCAAGGGCTATGGAACAGAGGAGGTCATTGAATTCTATGTTGACTTTATTCCTGACCTTAAGCCGATTGGTGTTCCTGAATCGCGGCATGAAGGGAGACTAAGTGGAAAAGGCACGCTAGGAAGGAAATCAATGATATGTAGGGACGGGATTTCTTTGACTCAATCACACTACACAGCTTCTACAAAGTTCCACCATGGTGGCTCCGTATATCGGTGACCACAAGAACTTTCTACGCTCCTTAACCCGGGGCCGAACGATTGGCTTAGACATGAACACATGTCGACTTTCGGCGGTTGGTTGCAAAAACATCTCCTGAATAACGAAGATATTGAAGATCAGCTGTACTTGCTGGCCCAGACACCATCTTCGACTGTAGTGACTTTCCAAGGGTATGAGATAAATGGGAATACATTTTACACGATCGCCCAAGATAAAAAGAGCACCAACCAAAACAGTGGTGTCCGCTTTGATGCAATAATGAATGAAGGCCCAAATGACACATATTATGGTTACATAGAGGATATATGGGAACTTGAGTATGGACCTTCTTTTAAGGTCCCTTTGTTTAGGTGCAAATGGGTCAACAAAACAGGAGGCGGGGTTCAGGTAGACAAGTTGTATGGAATGACAACAGTGGATCTCAACAATCTTGGGTATAGAGACGAACCATTCGTCCTAGCCAAGGATGTGGCCCAGGTTTTCTATGTGAAGGATATGTCTAGCAAACCAAGAAAAAGGAAACATAAGGAAACAAATACATCAAACGATGAGCCAAAGCGCCACATAGTTCTTTCTGGAAAAAGAAACATCGTAGGAGTGGAGGACAAGACAGACATGTCAGAAGATTATAATAAGTTTGATGAAATTCCACCCTTCAGAGTGAACATTGATCCAAGCATCAAGTTAAATGATGAAGATGCTCCATGGTTAAGGCCGAAGAAGATTAAATGATGAAGATGATCCATCATCAAGTTAATTGAAGAATGTTCATGGCACAAATGAGTATCTCAACATGGCAATCAATTTCCCATTTATTTTTGTGTAATCATTTAACTGTATGTAAGATATGAAAAGTGGAGATGTGGTTGGCTTTTTGTACCATATATATAGAGGAGATGTAGTCGTTCACGGGTTTGCAGGGGAAAAATTCCGAGGTGCAGTTTCCGAAGATGCCGTAGGGCGTGTGCACCAACAACATCTTCGAGAAACTGCGCCACGGGAGATTTCCCAACCCTTTCCCCAACACTATTAGAGGAGATGTAGTCGTTCAGGGGCTTGCAGGAAAAAATTCCGAGGAGCAACTTCCGAAGATGCCGTAGGGCGTGTGCACCAACGACATCTTCGAGAAGTTGCGCCACGGGAGATTTCCCAACCCTTTCCCCAACACTGTTAGAGGAGATGTAGTCGTTCACGGGCTTGCAGGAAAAAAATTCCGAGGCGCAGCTTCCGAAGATGCCGTAGGGCGTGTGCACCAACAACATCTTCGAGAAGCTGCGCCACGGGAGATTTTCCAATCCATGGGAATGAATCTCTGCTTGGCTTGTTGATCTGCTTGGCAAGCCGTATCGATGCTCCTTTTATAGGCATAGCACCGCTTCTACTCGACAGGGCGTCGTGCGCTACATGCTTTATCTCATCGAGCAGTGCGTCCACCCATGCGTTCTTATCCTGCCGACATCTTTAGTCCCGGTTGTACCCACCAGCCGGGACTAAAGGTTACCCACACGTCCTTATCCCACCGACAGTTTTGTTAGATGACAAAAAAAGGATCTTTCGTCCCGGTTGTACCCACCAGCCGGGACTAAAGGTTACCCACACGTCTTTATCCCACCGACAGTTTTGTTAGATGACAAAAAAATGATCTTTAGTCCCGGTTGTACCCACCAGCCGGGACTAATGTTTTCGGCGCCACTGCGTTCCCGCCTATTTTTCTTCCCGCGGTTTCCACTGCGTTCCCGCCTATTTTTCTTCCCGCGCTTTCCACTGCTTCCCGCCTCTGTCCTCCCACCATTTTTTCACTATATATATATATATGTAGGCTTGGCCTCCATTTACATATCACATCTAGACTCATATCTGCAAACCTCATCACTCTGTCCCATGGCTTCCATCGTATCTCTAACCCTCTGGGAGGCGGAGGCGCTTTGCGCGTCGAACTACCCCTGCCCGCCGGGCTACCGCGTCCCGACCGGCTGGTTGCTGAGCGTCGGAGGCGTACCGGTCCCTCCTGTCCCTCTAGGTGTGGCGCGCGAGATGGCCATCACGAACCACTACTACTTCGAGCTCACGCCAGAGCAGCGGAGGAATCCCCAGTGGCATCCCGACTACTTCCCGACTTGGGAAAGCTTCTTCATCAATCGGCGTGAGAGGGCGCTTGCCAGGCACGAGGAGGGCGGCCCGCCTCCTTCGGACTTCAACGAGGCCGGCCGTCGGCTGTGGTGGCGCGGCCGGACTCTCCAGGGCGTCATGGCCTACCGTGGCCCCCGCCTGCGCTACCCTCAGTCCCAGCCCACGCGTGCTCTCCCGTCGAGGTTCGACTACCGCGACCCCGATGCCAGCGACGATGATGACGGCGACTACGACGACTACAGTGGAGAGTACTATAGGGCTAGGCACGAGTATGACTGAATGACTCGAACAGTCGAATCTGGCGATGTATCTTAATTAATTTTCTGTTGAGCTCTGTACTTTAATTCCATGTATGTGGCGGGAAACTTTTCTCCGAGGAGCTCTGTACTTTAATTTCAGTTCAATCGTAATAAATTTCGTGTCAACCACTTTATTGAACAAAAACAACCGACAACGACTTTATAAACTAAATTTAAACTAATAGAACCGACAACGACTTTATATAAATTACAATAAAATAGATAAATTACTAGTCTAGTCTCTACTCGTCGTCGGAGGTTGTCTCCGTCCAAATGTCCTCCCACCGAGGGTCGTTTTCGGTCCAAGTTGTATTCGGGTTCTCGAGCTCGAAGGCGGCGACGGCCCGACGGTGGCGCCTGTTGGACCTACGTTGTGCTCTAAGGTTAGCAAAGAACGCGTCGGTGTTGTCGACATCGTTGGGGAACTGCGCCTCCACCGGCGCATCAATCGCTCGTCGCACTCGGCGATGGCGATACTGCGCTGCACCTGGCGGTGCCGGCGACGGTCCTCGTCGTTGACGAGGCACGGCGGTGGCGCGAGGAACTCCGCCTCCTCTAGCGATTCAACATCCGGGAAGTTCATGTCTCGCCCTGGCCGCCGAAAGCGCCACGCCGCCGCGTCGTAAGCGCGCGCCGCCAGCTCCGGCGTGTTGTACGTGCCGAGGGTGAGGCGGAAGCCACCGGCGCGTATCTCGGTGGTGAACCTACCGCTCGGACGCACTCGAACGCCACGGAAACCGGACGCCCCTCGACGATGTGGAGGCATCCCGGAGATGAATGAGCGGAGGCGGTGGCGACGTGTGGTTGCGCCCGCACTCGTCGCTCTATATAGCGCACGCGGGGCATGGCACGTGTAAGCCACGGCTACACACGTCGCACGCCGGCGTCGGCGGGGCGAGGCACGTGGAAGCGGTGGCTACACGTCGCATGACGGCATCGACGGGTAAGCGACACGTATGGCACGGCGGAGGGACACGTGGCACGGGGAAGGGACACGTGTGGCACGGCGGCGGTGGCCAGTACATGGCGGTGACGTTGGTGGCCAGTACACTGCGGTGACGGTGGTGGCGGTGGCCAGTACACGGCGGTGGCGGCGGTGGCGGTGGCGGCGGTGGCCGCACATGGCGGCGGCGGCGGTGGACACGTGTGTCATGGCGGTGGCCAGTACGTGTTTTTTTTCGATTTGAAATAAGGCGGGAAGGAAATTTAAAAAAAAAAATTGGTTTGTCCCGGTTTGTAATACGAACCGGGCCTAAAGGCCTATTTTGCGCGCGCAGCGAAAACTGCAGCAAAAATTGGTTTAGTCCCGGTTTGTATTACAAACCGGGACAAAAGAGGGGCCTTTGGTCCCGGTTGGTAATACGAACCGGGACCAAAGGGTGTTGCAGTATATAACTGCTCCTTCGTCTCCGCGCGGAGATCAATCGCGCGGAGACGAACGGACGACGCCGCCAGGCTGCCCAATTGCGCCACGCCCGCCGCTGTCGCGCGCCCGCTCCGCCGACGCTCCGCCGCTGTTCTCCTCTCCGTCCGCCTCGCCGGCCGCGCGCGCCCCGTGTGCATGTCCCACCGCCGCGCGCTCGCTCCGCGCGCACGTCGCTTCTGGCCGCCGTCGCGTGCGCCACCGCTCCGCCACCGCCTCCGCCTCGCTTCTCCGCCACCGCGCCTCCTCCACAGGTAAGGCGCGCGCCTCCCTCTCCTCCTCCGGCCGGCCGACCGGCCGGCCAAGTTCATATGCGCATCTTAATTTTTTTTGTTTTTTTTGTTAGTATTAATTAGTGTAATGAATTGGTAGTATTCGTAATTAGTTAAAAAATTGTTAGAATTTTTTGTTAGATTAGTGTAGTGAATTCGTAGTATTGGTAATTAGTTAGATAAATAGTTAGAATTTTTTGTTAGATTAGTACGTGTAGTGAATTTAGTAGTAGTGCAAATAGTTAGAAAAAAGTTAGAATTTTTTTGTTAGATTTGTGTAGTGAATTTAGTAGTAGTGCAAATAGTTAGAAAAAAGTTAGAATTTTTTTGTTAGATTTGTGTAGTGAATTTAGCAGTAGTGCAAATAGTTAGAAAAAAGTTAGTGTCGGTGCCATCGGCCGGCCGCCACCGGCCGACCGCCACCATCTCCGGTAGTGTCGGCGCCCCCAAAATACGGTACTGTCGGCGCCCCGGCCGGCGCCCCCAAAATACGGTAGTGCCGACGCCCCTGCCGGCGCCCCCAAAATAGAGTATATATTTAGTGCCGGCGCCCCCCAAATGGTAGTGCCGGCGCCGACTAACATATAGTGAAGTTATTTTTTAATTTATGTTAACGTTGGTACATATATATATGATTTGTTTTCATAGCTACGATGCCGCGACAGCCGCCGCGCCGTGGTCTGACTATTCTGGAGGAGATGCAGCAGATGGGGGAGGTCCGGGACTGGGCTCCGCCAGGGTGGCACTGGGAGGTCTTAGCTTCCGGGTCGCGCACCTTGGTGCAGAATCCGGGTCCCGTCGTCGACCCGGATATTCTTTGGTGGAGGTCTTATGGGCCACGGTCGTTTCAGAGGGAGCCAGCCCCGCCGGAGGAGGTAGCTCAGCGCATTGCGGCGGAGGACGAGCACGTTCGCTGTTACATGTATGCGTTAGACAACATGTATAGGACCGGATGGAGCGTTATGCAGGGATCTCATGTTAGCTATGCTCCCGTGACTGTTCCTTTTCTTTGGGGGTTCACCCGGCGTGGCTCAGGTCCCGGTCGGCACGTTATAGGACCCGGTCGGCGCGGTTGAGAGGTTGTAGTATTGATTGATGTATTAGGGTTAAATAAACATGAACCCGATCTATGTATGCATGTAACTGCACTATCTGCTTTCAACACTATATATATTATCGATCCTTAGTTAAGAACTACATATGTAACTCCATTTTCAGTTTTCTGCATTATCCTTAATTTGATCATATGATGGTTCCTATATATAGCTTGCAGGTCGTTGTAGAAAGCATAGAGAGAGATGAAACAACAGAAAATTTCATGGCTGACCTCATAGCCCACGGTACTCTGGATGATCGCGACGACGATGTCATTCCAGATGATGGCGGTGACGATGTCACCGTAACTTTTTTGAATGACTCCGGTGAGGGAGCGGAGAATATTGAGGAAGAAGATCCTAATGGCGCCGGTGAGGAAGAAGATCATCATAATGGCTCCGGAACCGTAGTTATCACCCAGGTATATAAATTAATTAAGCCGCTGTTGATCGACTAGATGCATTAACTAATTAAATTGTACCGACTATGAATTATTTCTTTTAGCCCTCCGGATCGAGCACTTCTTCTGTAAAGTCGAGGAAGCGAGGCCCGGCCAAAAAGTTGGACGACGGTGTTAGGCACGACATCACCCACATCGCTAAGGATGGTAAACCGATTGCTCCAGAGAAAGGTGCAAAGGCATTTATAGCTCAATGCGGAGTGCTTGTTAGGGACCACGTCCCGATCACCGTTCGAGAATGGAACAAGCCGAAGGGACTAGTGCTGTCTGCAGAGGAAGAAGCTCAAGGTCTTTATATCAATGATGTAGCCAAAAACAGCATTCTGACCAAGCTCATGTTACATTTCAACATAGTACCCGAAGAGGGGGATGACGCTGAAAAGGCCAAGATGGAGCAGGCCCTCCGCGACTTTGCCAAGAAGAAGATGGCCGAACTATTCAAGAACCACAAGAAAAGATTGCGCGGCCTTATCAAGAAAAAGAAGACTCCGGACAGTGAGAAGGTAAAAAATCACTGGGACGAATTCGTGAAGTACAGCACGGAGTCGAAGAATTTAAGAAAAGGTCGGCAACAAATAAGGCAAATGCTGCGTTGAAGCTATATCACCAAATTCTGGGTCCAGGTGGATACAGTGGCTAACCGTCCTAAGTGGCAGTGCAGCTGAGGCGAACCGACCAAGAAAGGGATCAGATTAGGGACACACGGTTGGATCGACCGGTGTAAGGAGTGGTTCTACGGGATTGGGGGAACGTTGCATCCAGAAACAGGGAAGTGCATCTATAAGAAAGCTCATCTGAAGTTTCCCATCGAAGCCCGGGAAAAAGCACATAAGGACGTGGAGGAGGGGAGGTTCCAGCCCGAAAGAGAGAACGATGAGCTGACACGCGCCCGTGGGAACAATGAACACGGCGGACGAACAAGAGGCACGTAAGGCTCCGTCTCCGTGGAAGATTGGCTTTCCTGCGGAAAGGAAGAGATTTCCTGATAAAAGCCATGAGAGGAGAAAGGCAAGGGAAACAGACCGCATAGCGTCCTTAGAGGAGGGTTTTAGCACCATGCGATCCCAATTAACCATGGTAACCCAAGTACTTACATCCCAGATAGCTCAGGGGCAGGCTGTAGATCCTGCATTGCTCAATGCCCTCGTCCTGCTGCAATCTCAACAACACCGGAAAAGCAGCGTGGCTTCCACTCAGCAGGAGGATAATGATGATGATGACCAGGTGGTCGAGCCTCCTCGCTACCCCCCCGTGGATGATCTCACTGAGATCCGTCCTTGTGAGCTGCATGTTAAAGTTTTCAACCTATCCTTCAAGGCGGCGGTCGGCATCCTCTTACCTACAAGGTCTTACCATTGCCGTCCGGTCCAAGACGACCTTGCTGTTGTGATGGTGGATGAAGTGTTGAGAGATTATGAGCGGATGGTGCTTGAGCACCCTGCAGGTGAAGATGGGGAAATCAAAGAACTGGGAGAAGCCCGTAGAACCACCGTGGAATGGCCGAAGGAGAACATTGTGTTTCCAGGTGAGAAGCCACCAAGCAGGCCACCTCCTCCGCCTCCTCCGCCACCTGCGCAGTCTCCTCCGCGTGATGATTCTCCTCTGCGCGATGATGATTCCCCTGTGCATGAGCAGTCTCCTCCGCGTGAAAATACTCCGCCGCCTCCTCCTCCTCCTCGTCAGGAGACTCCGCAGCCTCCACCTAAGCAAAAGAGGAAGCTAACCGCGGCACCTTCTACAGCTCCAAAGAGATCATCAACTCCGATGAGGGCACAGACTCCAGAGTTGTTACCACATGAGCAGACTGAAGAGCAAAAGGCATTTCTTGCGCCGAAGAAGATGTTTATTCCACCGCATACAGTGAAGCACTTTGCCGAGACGAGAATGAAGAGACCTGAGCTGAGAGCTGATTATGACCGCAATCTTGGACAGTCCTATAGAGCGAGCAAAGAAGCAAAAAAGTCCTCAGCTTGGACAGCAGGACATTCAGTCTGCTGGCCACTTTGTCGTGCAGTCCTATGATGATCCAGAGATGGCATCTATGATCGAACGGGAGGCTAGAGCTCAGGGAGAAGATGTTCAGTACCAATATTACTATCCAACGGCTCAAGTCGTAAACAAGTATAGATATGGACATAATCTCGTCAAACCTGGCGAGCTCGCGCGTCTAGGGACTCAGATGCGAAGGTTGCATGAATGGTACCTGAGAGCCTGTCGAAGAGGTGATCTCTACCTCACTGTGTATCTTAGAGATGGGCATTACTTCCGGGGGCGGGAGGAGATAAACCTTGAGTTAGAAGAACTATTTCAGTTATTCAATCAAGATGCCCTCAACAAAGCTGTCATCAGTTGCTACTGCCTGTAAGTGATTTATTTATGTAATTAAGTCTGTAGCTCAGCTCATTCATTTGCACTAACAATTATCCTCACTATATTCTTTGTGTACGCTATATATTAATTATGCAGAATGAAGAAGCTCGAATGCAAAAGAGGCAAGCTCCACAAGCTGGGGTTCATTGACCCAAACACAGTTAATGAAGTTATGGTTCGAGACTACCCCAAGGACACAGAGGACAACATGCTAATGTTTTTAGTGAAGCAAGCAGACAAAGAGGATATATTCTTTCCCTACAACTTCAAGTGAGTGTTATAACATATATTATGCTTGTGCAACTTCCACTTTATTCTCTTAATCATTGAGCTATGCTTGTGCAGCTTCCACTTTATTCTCCTAATCATTGATCTTCACAAAGGAGACGTAAAAGTCATGGACTCGAAACGTAAAGAACATGCGGAATGGGCGAACATGGCTGCTCTGCTCCAGAGGTAATTTCAATCAATTTCGTATCGGCATCATCATATGTTCTAATTCGACGATATCATCAACTAATCAATAACTCATTTACTCATTTCTTCTTTGTCGGGCAGGGCTTGGAAACGGTTCATCAATACTGTTCCAGGTGAATGGAAACCGGAGCTTACATTTAACGATTACCCTGTAAGTAGTAGTATATATAGCTATGTCCGTCAAACTCTATGATATTTTCTTTCAATATGATGCTTGATTATTAGTTTGATCGAACTATTTTTTCGTAAAGTGTATGAGGCAGGAACCCGGGAATAACTTATGCGGATACTACGTCTGCGACTTCATTCGTCAGATGGCCTGTCACAGGGATGTGGGTGATGCTATACACCACACTCGTGTACGTGAACAATATTTCACAATTAATCTTATTACCATCAATTGTATTGAGTTCCATTCATATATATTGATCTCCTTTTTTAATATAGATGATACGCCTCAAGGGACCAAGGCAAATAATCCCGATCCTACTACTGTAATCCTACGATTTGATGATCTTACATCACCGTATCGATCCAAATCCCACTATGAATCCCAATCACATAGAATCCATGTTGAGTCCCAATCCAAATCATAGAATCCTTTAGAATAATGTAGAATCTCGATCCATTTTATGGATTTTTTCCGATTTTACGAACTCATTATTTTTCCCATCCGCAAAACCATACAATGATACTACTTAAACATCCCAAGCCCTTTTCACTTGCTTTACTACCCTTTATTTACCTACCAAATCTCAAATGGTCTGTTGCTAGAACAATATTTCTAGAAACTTTATGTATTCTAATTTTTATCTTCATTATACTATTACACAAACCCTCTGTGTGATAAAAATATCTTCTCTGAGTAAGTATGGTAGGATCCCAGATTCTACGATTCGATACTATGACTCGATTCTGCCTGACAAAAATTGATCCAACTCCGAATCCCGACTCTGACTACCTTGTGTGGGACACTCTCATAACGGAGGATCGCATACGAGCAATTCAAGAGGAAATCGCGGGATTCTTTCTTAACGAGGTCATTGCCCCAACTGGCGAGTACTATCTAGAGGTCATAGCTATGTATTGAACAACTTCGTTAAGGCAAATAGATTTAGTAAAGAGATCCAACTTTATATTGTAAATATGCATGCATTACGTGTACTGTTGACGATGTCTATATATATTCACGACGATATTTTGTGGTTTCTTGAATGATATATATGCATTACTGAAACTCTGCCGCGGCAGAGAAACGCCCTGTTTCTCTGCCGCGCTGCTACAGCCTAAACTCCGTGCCGCGCGCAGAAATAGCAATTCTCTCGCCGCAGCAGAGAACCACAGCCCGGTTCGTACCACGAACCGGGACCAAAGGCCATCCACCGCGAGCTCCCTGGCCACACCACGTGGCGCCGCCTTTAGGCCCGGTGCAACTTTGAACCGGACTAAAGGGGGACCCTTTAGTCCCGCCTAATTGGTCCCGGTTTGGAAACCGGGACCGAAGGCCCAAATAGACCGGGCCTATAGCCCCGTTTTCCACTAGTGAATAGTAGCACCAACAGTTCAAGAAAAGGTCTTCACAATATAATGGGACAAGATGCATTGCATTCAATATCCAAGACAACAAAATCAACGGGGACAAGGTTATTGTTAACCATAATACAAACATTATCAACTCTCCCCAAAAGTTTCTTCATAGCATTATCAGCAAGATTAACATCCAAATAATAATTTTTCAAAGGTGGCAAGTCAAGCATATCATAGATTTTCTTAGGCATAACAGAAATACTTGCACCAAGATCACATAAAGCATTACAATCAAAATCATTGACCCTCGCCTTAATGATGGGCTCCCAACCATCTTCTAACTTCCTAGAAATAGAAGTTTCAAGTTTTAGTTTCTCTTCTCTAGCTTTTATGAGAGCATTTGTAATATGTTTTGTAAAGGACAAATTTATAGCACTAGCATTGGGACTTCTAGCAAGTTTTTGTAAGAACTTTATAACTTCAGAGATGTGACAATCATCAAAATCTAAACCATTATGATCTACAAAGAATGGGATCATTGTCCCCAATATTTTAAAAAATTTCAAAGTAGCTTTAGTAGCAGCTTTGTGCAATTTTGCACGCTTTGCACTAGGAGTAGAAACATTGCCAACCCCAATTATTTTACCATTGATAGTAGGAGGTTTAGCAACATGTGAATCATTATCATTACTAGTGGTGGTAATAGTCCAAACTTTAGCTACATTATTCTCTTTAGCAAGTTTTTCGTTTTCTTCTCTATCCCACCTAGCATGCAATTCAGCCATCAATCTTATATTCTCATTAATTCTAACTTGATGGCATTTGCTGTAGTAACAATTTTATTATCATTATCCTTATTAGGCATAACTTTCAATTTTAAAAGATCAACATCGAGGCAAGTCTATCAACCTTAGAAGCAAGAATATCAATTTTATCAAGCTTTTCCTCAACAGATTTGTTGAAAGCAGTTTGTGTACTAATAAATTCTTTAAGCATGGCTTCAAGACCAGGGGGTACACTCCTATTATTGTTGTAAGAATTACCATAACCATTACCATTATTAGAAGGATATGGCCTATAGTTGTTACCAGAATTATTCCTATAAGCATTGTTGTTGAAATTGTTACTTTTAATGAAGTTCACATCAACATTTTCTTCTTGAGCAACCAATGAAGCTAAAGGAACATTATTTGGATCAACATTAGATCTACCATTCACAAGCATAGACATAATCACATCAATCTTATCACTCAAGGAAGAGGTTTCTTCAACAGAATTTACCTTCTTACCTTGTGGAGCTCTTTCCGTGTGCCATTCAGAGTAATTGATCATTATATCATCAAGAAGCTTTGTAGCCGCCCCAAGGTGATGGACATAAAGGTACCTCCAGCAGCTGAATCCAATAGGTTCCGCGAAGAAAATTTAATCCCGCATAGAAGGTTTGGATGATCATCCAAGTAGTTAGTCCATGGGTTGGGCAATTCTTTACCAAATATTTCATTCTCTCCCATGCTTGAGCAACATGTTCATTATCCAATTGCTTAAAATTCATTATGCTACTTCTCAAAGATATAATTTTAGCAGGAGGATAATATCTACCAATAAAAGCATCTTTACATTTAGTCCATGAATCAATACTATTCTTAGGCAAAGATAGCAACCTAATCTTTAGCTCTTCCTCTTAAGGAGAAAGGAAACAATTTCAATTTTATAATATCACCATCTACATCCTTATACTTTTGCATTTCACATAGTTCAACAAAATTATTAAGATGGGCAGCAAAGATCATCGTAACTAACACCGTAAAAATTGCTCTCTCATAACAAGATTCAAGAAAGCAGTGTTTAATTTCAAAGAATTCTGCTGTAGTAGCAGGTGGAGCAATAGGTGTGCATAAGAAATCATTATTATTAGTGTTCGTGAAGTCACACAACTTAGTATTTTCAGGAGTATTCATTTTAACAATAGTAAATAAAGCAAACTAGATAAATTAAATGCAAGTAACTAATTTTTTTGTGTTTTGTTTTAGTGCAGCAAACAATGTAGTAAGTAAAGCAA
Organism: Lolium perenne; assembly: GCF_019359855.2. NCBI lineage: Eukaryota > Viridiplantae > Streptophyta > Magnoliopsida > Poales > Poaceae > Lolium > Lolium perenne. The sequence goes on along the minus strand of NW_027249020.1, from coordinate 225,809 downwards.
GACAAAAACAAAGTAAAGAGATTGAAGTGGAGACTCCCCTTGCAGCGTGTCTTGATCTCACCCCGGCAACGGCGCCTTAAAAAGAGCTTGATGCGTGTAGTTAACACACGTCCGTTGGGAACCCCAAGAGGAAGGTGTGATGCGTACAAGAGAAAGTTTTCCTCGCAAGAAACCAAGGTTTATCGAACCAAAGAGGAGTCAAGAAGCACGTTGAAGGTTGATGGCGGCGAAGTGTAGTGCGTGGATACGCCTCCGACGTATCGATAATTTCTTATGTTCCATGCCACATTATTGATGATATCTACATGTTTTATGCACACTTTATGTCATATTCGTGCATTTTCTCGGAACTAACCTATTAACAAGATGCCGAAGTGCCGCTCTCGTTTTTTGCTGTTTTTGGTTTCGTAAATCCTAGTAACGAAATATTCTCGAATTGGACGAAATCAACGCCTGTGTTCCTATTTTCACCGAAGCATCCGTAACACCCGAGAGTCGTGAGGGGGGCCACAGTGGCCCCAGATGATAGGTGGCGCGGCCCACCCCCGGCCGCGCGGCCCTATGGTGTCGTCGCCCTTCGACCTTCCTCGACGCCGCCTCTTCGCCTATATAAAGGTCCTGCACCTAAAACCTCGATACGAAAAAGCCACGGTACGAGAAACCTTCCGCAGCCACCGCCATCGCGAAGCCAAGATCCGGGGGACAGGAGTCTCTGTTCCGCACGCCGCCGGACGGGGAAGTGCCCCTAAGGCTTCTCCATCGACACCACTGATACGTCTCCAACGTATCTATAATTTCCGATGTTCCATGCTTGTTTTATGACAATACCAACATGTTTTGTTCACACTTTATATCATTTTCATGCATTTTCTGGAACTAACCTATTAACAAGATGCCATAGTGCCAGCTCGTTTTCTCGCTGTTTTTGGTTCCGTAAAGGCTGTTCGGGCAATATTCTCGGAATTGGACGAAATCAACGCCAAACCTCCTATTTTTCTCAAGCGTCTAGAACACCGAAGAAGAGCTCGGAGAGGGGCCAGGGGGCCACCACACCACATGGCGGCGCGGGGCCAGGCCTAGGCCGCGCCGGCCTAGGGTGTGGCGCCCTGTGTGCCCCCTCGCGCCGCCTCTTCGCCTATAAAAGCCCTTTCGACCTAAAAACGCAGGACCAATTGACGAAACTCCGTAAAGACTCAGTGGCGCCGCCGCCATCGCGAAACTCCAATTCGGGGGACAGAACTCTGTTTCGGCACTCGCCGGGACGGGGAATTGCCCCCGGAGCCATCTCCACCGCCGTCTTCACCGCCATCTTCACCGCCATCGCTGCCTCCATGATGAGGAGGGAGTAATCCACCCCGAGGCTGAGGGCTCCGCTGTAGCTATGTGGTTCATCTCTCTTCCATGTACCTCAATACAATAATCTCATGAGCTGCTTTACATGATTGAGATTCATATGAGTTTTGTATCACTACTATCTATGTGCTACTCTAGCAATGTTATTAAAGTAGTTCTATTCCTCCCGCACGTGTGTAAAGGTGACAAAGGTGTGCACCGTGTTAGTACTTGGTTTATGCTATGATCATGATCTCTTGTAGATTGCGAAGTTAACTATTGCTATGATAATATTGATGTGATCTATTCCTCCTACATATGCATGAAGGTGACAGTGTGCATGCTATGCTAGTACTTGGTTTAGTCTTTTGATCTATCTTACACTAAAGGTTACTAAAATATGAGCATTATTGTGGAGCTTGTTAACTCCGGCATTGAGGGTTCGTGTAATCCTACGCAATGTGTTCATCATCCAACAAAAGTGTAGAGTATGCATTTATCTATTCTGTTATGTGATCAATGTTGAGAGTGTCCACTAGTGAAAGTGTAATCCCTAGGCCTTGTTCCTAAATACTGCTATCGCTGCTTGTTTACTGTTTTACTGTGTTACTACTGCTGCAATACTACCACCATCAACTACACGCCAGCAAGCTATTTTCTGGCACCGTTGCTACTGCTCATACTTATTCATACCACCCGTATTTCACTATCTCTTCGCTCGAACTAGTGCACCTATTTGGTGTGTTGGGGACACAAGAGACTTCTTGCTTTGTGGTTGCAGGGTTGCATGAGAGGGATATCTTTGACCTCTTCCTCCCTGAGTTCGATAAACCTTGGGTGATCCACTTAAGGGAAAACTTGCTGCTGTTCTACAAACCTCTGCTCTTGGAGGCCCAACACTGTCTACAGGAAAGGAGGGGGAACGTAGACATCAAGCTATTTTCTGGCGCCGTTGCCGGGGAGGAAAGGTAAAAGGTACTCACACTCCGGACCTCGGCTACTAAGCTATTTCCCGGCGCATTGTAAGTACTCAAAGCTATTTCCTTTAGATCATGCAATTGCATCTTTTTGTTTCTTGTTTACACTAGTTTGGCATAATGGACAAGAATGATCTTCTTATTCTATTTCCTGATTTAAAACATGGATTGTTTGATGCGAAAATTAAAAAACCTATGGAATCTTATTTGCATGCTGGTAGTAATATTAGTATGAACGCTTTGAACACCATTGTTGCTAATGATATGGAAAATTCTAAGCTTGGGGAAGCTGGCTTTGATGAGCATGATATTTTTAGTCCCCCAAGCATTGAGGAGAAAATTTTCTTTGATGATACTTTGCCTCCTATTTATGATGATTATAATGATAGTGGTCTTTTGGTGCCACCTACTATGGAGAGTAAATTTTGTTGTGATTATACTATGCCTCCTACACTTGATGAGAATAATAATGATAGCTACTTTGTTGAATTTGCTTCCACTATTACTAATAAAATTGATTATGCCTATGTGGAGAGTAATAATTTTATGCATGAGACTCATGATAAGAATGCTTTATGTGATAGTTATATTGTTGAGTTTGCTCATGTTGCTACTGAAAGTTATTATGAGAGAGGAAAATATGGTTGTAGAAATTTTCATGCTACTAAAATGCCTCTCTATGTGCTGAAATTTTTGAATCTACACTTGTTTTATCTTCTTATGCTCGTTGCATTATGTTTCTTGAACTTGTTTATTTACAAGATTCACATGCATAGGAAGCATGTTAGACTTAAATGTGTTTTGAATTTGCCTCTTGATGCTCTCTTTTGCTTCAAATACTATTTCTTATGAGTGCATCATTAAAACTGCTGAGCCCATCTTAATGGCTATAAAGAAAGAACTTCTTGGGAGATAACCCATGTGTTATTTTGCTACAGTACTTTGTTTTATATTTGTGTCTTGGAAGTTGTTTACTACTGTAGCAACCTCTCCTTATCTTAGTTTTGTGTTTTGTTGTGCCAAGTGAAGCCTCTAATCGAAGGTTGATAGTAGATTTGGATTTCTGCGGAGAAACAGATTTCTATCTGTCACGAATCTGGGATTTTCTCTCTGTAGAAAAATCAGAAAAATATGCCAATTTACGCGTGTGTTCCTCAGATATGTACGCAACTTTCATTAGTTTTGAGTTTTCTGATCTGAGCAACGGAAGTATTTATTAGAAATTCGTCTTTACGGACTGTTCTGTTTTGACAGATTCTGCCTTTTATTTCGCATTGCCTCTTTTGCTATGTGGGATGGATTTCTTTGTTCCATTAAACTCCAGTAGCTTTGGGCAATGTCCAGAAGTGTTAAGAATGATTGTGTCACCTCTGAACATGTGAGTTTTTGATTATGTACTAACCCCTCTAATGAATTTTATGAGAAGTTTGGTGTGAAGGAAGTTTTCAAGGGTCAAGAGAGGAGGATGATATACTATGATCAAGAAGAGTGAAAGCTCTAAGCTTGGGGATGCCCCGGTGGTTCATCCCTGCATATTTCAAGAAGACTCAAGCGTCTAAGCTTGGGGATGCCCAAGGCATCCCCTTCTTCATCGACAAATTATCAGGTTCCTTCTCTTGAAACTATATTTTTATTCGGTCACATCTTATGTGCTTTACTTGGAGCGTCTGTATGTTTCTTGTTTTTGTTTTTGTTTGAATAAATGCTTGTGTGGGAGAGAGACACGCTCCGCTGGTTCGTATGAACACATGTGTTCTTAGCTCATAATATTCATGGCGAAGGTTGAAACTGCTTCGTTAATTACTATATGGTTGGAAACAGAAAATGCTACATGTAGTAATTGGTATGATGTCTTGAATAACTTGATATTTGGCAATTGTTGTGCTCTTGTTTAAGCTCTTGCATCATATACCTTGCACCCATTAGTGAAGAAATACATAGAGCTTGTTAAAATTTGGTTTGCATGAGTGGTTTCTCTAGAGTCTAGATATTTTCTAGTAAGATGTTTGAACAACAAGGAAGACGATGTATAGTTTTATAATGCTTGTAATATGTCTTTTATGTGAGTTTTGCTGTACTAGTTCATGCTTGTGTTTGCTTCAAACAACCTTGCTAGCCTAAACCTTGTATCGAGAGGGAATACTTCTCATGCATCCAAATCCTTGAGCCAAACAACACTATGCCATTTGTGTCCACCATACCTACCTACTATGTGGTATTTCCTGCCATTCCAAAGTAAATTGCTTGAGTGCTACCTTTAAACAACTCAAAATTTATCACCTCTGATTTGTGTCAATGTTTTATAGCTCATGAGGAAGTATGTGGTGTTTAGCTTTCAACCTTGTCATTTACTTTTGACGGACTCTCATATGGACTAGTGGCACATCCGCTTATCCAATAATTTTGCAAAAAGAGCTGGCAATGGGATTCCCAGTCCCAAATTAATTAACAAAAAATAGACACTCCTCCATGGTATGTGATTGTTGGACGGCACCCGAAGGATTCGGTTAGCCATGGCTTGTGTAAGCAAAGGTTGGGAGGAGTGTCATCATCATAATAAAACTAAAATAAAAAGGCACTCCTTCATGGTATGAGATTGTTGGCATGTGCACCCGAGGATTCGGTTAGCCATGGTTTGTGAAAGAAAGGTTGGAAGGAGTGCCACACAAAAATAAAAATTCATGGGAGCCGCTCTTAAAAGTCCGGTTGGCGAGGTAGTTAGTGTACCCATTACCATTCGTTGACAACAACATACACCTCTCAAAATTTTACTTTTTATGCTCTCTATATGTTTTCAAAATCAAAGCTCTAGCACAAATATAGCAATCGATGCTTTTCCTCTATGGAGGACAATTCTTTTACTTTCAATGTTGAGTCAGTTCACCTATTTCTCTCCACCTCAAGAGGCAAACACTTGTGTGAACTTTGCATTGATTCTTACATATTTGCATATTGCATTTGTTATATTGCTTTGCATTGACAACTATCTATGAGATATACATGTTACAAGTTGAAAGCAACCGCTGAAACTTAATCTTCCATTGTGTTGCTTCAATACCTTTACTAAGAATTTATTGCTTTATGAGTAACTCTTATGCAAGACTTGTTGATGCTTGTCTCGAAAGTACTATTCATGAAAAGTCTTTGCTATATGATTCAATTGTTTACTCATTGCATTTACATTGTTTCAATCGCTGCATTCATCTCATATGCTTTACAATGGTATGATTAAGATTATGTTGGTAGCATGTCACCTCGTAAATTATCTTTTATCGTTTACCTACTCGAGGACGAGTAGGAACTAAGCTTGGGGATGCTGATACGTCTCCAACGTATCTATAATTTCCGATGTTCCATGCTTGTTTTATGACAATACCAACATGTTTTGTTCACACTTTATATCATTTTCATGCATTTTCCTAACTAACCTATTAACAAGATGCCACAAAGGCGCCTCGTTTTCGCTGTTTTTGGTTCCGTAAAGGCTGTTTGGGCAATATTCTCGGAATTGGACGAAATCAACGCCAAACATCCTATTTTTCCCGGAAGCGTCGAGAACACCGAAGAATAGACTGAGAGGGGCCAGGGGGCCACCACACCACATGGCGGCGCGGGCCAGGCCTAGGCCGCGCCGGCCTAGGGTGTGGCGCCCTGTGTGCCCCCTCGCGCCGCCTCTTCGCCTATAAAAGCCCTTTTCGACCTAAAAACGCAGGACCAATTGACGACACACCACAAAGACTCCAGGGGCGCCGCCGCCATCGCGAAACTCCAATTCGGGGGACAGAACTCGTTTCGCACCGCCGGACGGGGAATTGCCCCTGAGCCATCTCCACCGCCGTCTTCACCGCCATCTTCACCGCCATCGCTGCCTCCATGATGAGGAGGGAGTAATCCACCCCCGAGGCTGAGGGCTCCGCTGTAGCTATGTGGTTCATCTCTCTTCCATGTACCTCAATACAATAATCTCATGAGCTGCTTTACATGATTGAGATTCATATGAGTTTTGTATCACTACTATCTATGTGCTACTCTAGCAATGTTATTAAAGTAGTTCTATTCCTCCTGCACGTGTGTAAAGGTGACAGTGTGTGCACCGTGTTAGTACTTGGTTTATGCTATGATCATGATCTCTTGTAGATTGCGAAGTTAACTATTGCTATGATAATATTGATGTGATCTATTCCTCCTACATATGCATGAAGGTGACAAAGGTGCATGCTATGCTAGTACTTGGTTTAGTCTTTTGATCTATCTTACACTAAAGGTTACTAAAATATGAGCATTATTGTGGAGCTTGTTAACTCCGGCATTGAGGGTTCGTGTAATCCTACGCAATGTGTTCATCATCCAACAAAAGTGTAGAGTATGCATTTATCTATTCGTTATGTGATCAATGTTGAGAGTGTCCACTAGTGAAAGTGTAATCCCTAGGCCTTGTTCCTAAATATCGCTATCGCTGCTTGTTTACCGTTTTACCGTGTTACTACTGCTGCAATACTACCACCATCAACTACACGCCAAAGCAAGCTATTTTCTCGGCACCGTTGCTACTGCTCATACTTATTCATACCACCTCGTATTTCACTATCTCTTCGCCGAACTAGTGCACCTATTTGGTGTGTTGGGGACACAAGAGACTTCTTGCTTTGTGGTTGCAGGGTTGCATGAGAGGGATATCTTTGACCTCTTCCTCCCTGAGTTCGATAAACCTTGGGTGATCCACTTAAGGGAAAACTTGCTGCTGTTCTACAAACCTCTCGCTTCTTGGAGGCCCAACACCGTCTACAGTGAAAGGAGGGGGAACGTAGACATCAACCACCACCATCTTCATCAACGCTGCTGTCTCCCATGAGGAGGGAGTAGTTCTCCATCGAGGCTCGGGGCTGTACCGGTAGCTATGTGGTTAATCTCTCTCCCATGTACTTCAATACAATAATCTCATGAGCTGCCTTACATGATTGAGATTCATATGATGATGCTTGTAATCTAGATGTCATTATGCTAGTCAAGTGGATTTTACTTATGTGATCTCCGGAGACTCCTTGTCCCACGTGTGTAAAGGTGACAGTGTGTGCACCGTGTGGGTCTCTTAGGCTATATTTCACGTAATACTTATTCACCGTTATGAATGGCATAGTGAAGTGCTTATTTATATCCCTTTATGATTGCAATGTGTTTTGTATCACAATTTATCCATGTGCTACTCTAGTGATGTTATTAAAGTAGTTTTATTCCTCCCGCACGGTGTAATGGGTGACAAAGGTGTGCATCCGTGTTAGTACTTGGCGTAGGCTATGATTATGATCTCTTGTAGATTATGAAGTTAATCGTTGCTATGATGGTATTGATGTGATCTATTCCTCCTACATAGTGTGAAGGTGACAAAGTGTGCATGCTATGTTAGTACTTGGTTTAGTTGTGTTGATCTGTCATGCACTCTAAGGTTATTTAAATATGAACATTTAATTGTGGAGCTTGTTAACTCCGGCATTGAGGGTTCGTGTAATCCTACGCAATGGTGTTCATCATCCAACAAGAGAGTGTAGAGTATGCATTTATCTATTCTGTTATGTGATCAATGTTGAGAGTGTCCACTAGTGAAAGTATGATCCCTAGGCCTTGTTCCTAAATACTGCTATCGCTGCTTGTTTACCGTTTTATCGCGTTACTACCGCTGCGTTACTACCGCTTGTTTATCGTCCCGGGCAAAGCACTTTTCTCGGTGCCGTTGCTACTACTTATTTATACCACCTGTATTTCACTATCTCTTCGCTCGAACTAGTGCACCTATTAGGTGTGTTGGGGACACAAGAGACTTCTTGCTTTGTGGTTGCAGTGGTTGCATGAGAGGGATATCTTTGACCTCTTCCTCCCCGAGTTCGATAAACCTTGGGTGATCCACTTAAGGGAAACTTGCTGCTGTTCTACAAACCTCTCGCTCTTGGAGGCCCAACACTGCCTACAAGAATAGAAGCACCCGTAGACATCAAGCTATTTTCTGGTGCCGTTGCCGGGGAACGAATCAAGACACTCCATCAAGCCCGTCAATCGCCATCAAACCTCCCACGTCAACCACGCGCCAGTTGTGGACAGCAAGCTATTTTCTGGCGCCGTTGCCGGGGAGGAAAGGTAAACGGTACTCACACTCCGGATCTCGGCTACTAAGCTATTTTCGCCGTTGTAAGTACTCGAAGCTATTTCCTTTAGATCCTCGCAATTGCATCTTTTTGTTTCTTGTTTACACTAGTTAGGCCTAATGGAAAACAACACAATGAGAGATCTTTATGAACTTTATCTTGAATTAGGACATGATGTGTTTGAAGAGAGAATTAAAAACCCATGGAACTTATGCATGCTAATGGGAATGTTATCGATGAATGCTTTGAACACTATTGTTACTAATGCTATGGAAAATTCTAAGCTTGGGGAAGCTGGCTTTGATGAGCATGATATTTTTAGTCCCCCAAGCATTGAGGAGAAAATTTACTTTGATGATACTTTGCCTCCTATATTTGATGATGAGAATAATAATGATAGCTACTTTGTTGAATTTGCTCCCACTACAACTAATAAAATTGATTATGCCTATGTGGAGAGTAATAATTTTATGCATGAGACTCATGATAAGAATGCTTTATGTGATAGTTATATTGTTGAGTTTGCTCATGTTGCTACTGAAAATTATTATGAGAGAGGAAAATATGGTTGTAGAAATTTTCATGTTACTAAAACACCTCTCTATATGCTGAAATTTTTGAAGTTACACTGGTTTTATCTTCCTATGCTTGTTACTTTGCTCTTCATGAACTTGTTTATTTACAAGATTCCTATGCATAGGAAGCATGTTAGACTTAAATGTGTTTTGAATTTGCTTTTTGATGCTCTCTTTTGCTTCAACTCTTATTTCTTGCGAGTACATCATTAAAACTGCTGAGCCCATCTTAATGGCTATTAAGAAAGAACTTCTTGGGAGATAACCCATGTGTTTATTTTGCTACAGCAATTTTTGTTTTGTTGAGTCTTGGAAGTTGTTTACTACTGTAGCAACCTCTCATTATCATGTTTTTGTGCCAAGTAAAGTCTCTATGGTAAAGTTGATGCTAGATTTGGATTGCTGCGCAGAAACAGCATTGCTGTCTGTCACGAATTCGCGCATAAGTCTCTGTAAAAAAATCAAAAAAATCTGCAAATTTACGTGTGTGATCCTCAGATATGTATGCAACTTTCATTAGTTTTGAGTTTTTTCTTTTGAGCAAGTTAAGTGCCCCTTCCAGGTTCGTCTTTACGGACTATTCTGTTTTTGACAGATTCTGCCTTTTATTTCGCATTGCCGCTTTTGTTAAGTTGAATGAGTTTCTTTGTTCCATTAACTTTCAGAAGTTTTGTGCAATGTCCAGAAGTGTTAAGAATGATTGTGTCACCTCTGAACATGTGAATTTTTGATTGTGCACTAACCCTCTAATGAGTTTGCTTAAAGTTTGGTGTGGAGGAAGTTTTCAAGGGTCAAGAGAGGAGGATGATATACTATGATCAAGAAGAGTGAAGAGTCTAAGCTTGGGGATGCCCCCGTGGTTCATCCCTGCATATTTCAAGAAGACTCAAGCATCTAAGCTTGGGGATGCCCAAGGCATCCCCTTCTTCATCGACAAATTTATCAGGTTCCTCCCTTGAAACTATATTTTTATTCGGTCACATCTTATGTACTTTACTTGGAGCGTCCTGTGTGCTTATATTTTTGTTTTGTTATTTTCATTCTCTGAATAAATACATGCTTGTGTGGGAGAGAGACACGCTCCGCTGGTTCATATGAACACATGTGTTCTTAGCTTTTAATGTTCATGGCGAAGGTTGAAACTGCTTCGTTAAATTGTTATATGGTTGGAATTGGAAAATGATACATGTAGTATTTGCTATAATATCTTGGATAATTTGATACTTGGCAATTGTTGTGCTCATGTTTAAGCTCTTGCATCATATACTTTGCACCTATTAATGAAGAAACACATAGAGCTTGCTAAAATTTGGTTTGCATATTTGGTCTCTCTAAAGTCTAGATAATATCTAGTATTGAGTTTTGAACAACAAGGAAGACGGTGTAGAGTCTTATAATGTTTTCAATATGTCTTTTATGTGAGTTTTGCTGCACCGGTTCATCCTTGTGTTTGTTTCAAATAACCTTGCTAGCCTAAACCTTGTATCGAGAGGGGATACTTCTCATGCATCCAAAATCCTTGAGCCAACCACTATGCCATTTGTGTCCACCATATCTACCTACTACATGGTATTTCTCCGCCATTCCAAAGTAAATTGCTTGAGTGCTACCTTTAAATAATTCAAAATTTATCACCTCTTATTTGTGTCAATGTTTTATAGCTCATGAGGAAGTATGTGGTGTTTATCTTTCAATCTTGTTGGGCAACTTTCACCAATGGACTAGTGGCTTCATCCGCTTATCCAATAATTTTGCAAAAAGAGCTGGCAATGGGGTTCCCAGCCCCGAATTAATAAAGTTACAAATAGACACTCCTCCATGGTATGTGATTGTTGGCTCGGCACCCGAGGATTCGGTTAGCCATGGCTTGAGAAAGCAAAGGTGGGGAGGAGTGTCATCATAATAAAACTAAAATAAAAAGGCACTCCTTCATGGTATGAGATTGTTGGCAGGCACCCGAGGATTCGGTTAGCCATGGTTTGTGAAAGAAAGGTTGGAAGGAGTGCCACACAAAAATAAAAATAAAATGGGAGCCGCTCTTTGAAGGTTTGTCTGGCAAGGGGGTTAGAGTGCCCACTACCATTCGTTGACAACAACAAACACCTCTCAAAACTTTACTTTTATGCTCTCTTTTTGTTTTCAAAACCAAAGCTCTAGCACAAATATAACAATCAATGCTTTCCTCTTTGAAGGACCTTTCTTTTACTTTTATGTTGAGTCAGTTCACCTATCTCTCTCCAGCTCAAGAAGCAAACACTTGTGTGAACTGTGCATTGATTCCTACATACTTGCATATTGCATTTGTTATATTACTCTATGTTGACAATTATCCATGAGATATACATGTTATAAGTTGAAAGCAACCGCTGAAACTTAATCATCCTTTGTGTTGCTTCAATACCCTTTACTTTGAGTTATTGCTTTATGAGTTAACTCTTATGCAAGACTTATTGATGCTTGTCTTGAAGTACTATTCATGAAAAGTCATTGCTTTATGATTCAGTTGTTTACTCATATCATTACCATTGTTTTGATCACTGCATTCATTACATATGTTTACAATATGATCAAGTTTATGATGGCATGTCACTTCAGAAATTATCTTTGTTATCGTTTTACCTGCTCGGGACGAGCAGAACTAAGCTTGGGGATGCTGATACGTCTCCGACGTATCGATAATTTCTTATGTTCCATGCCACATTATTGATGATATCTACATGTTTTATGCACACTTTATGTCATATTCGTGCATTTTCTGGAACTAACCTATTAACAAGATGCCGAAGTGCCGCTTCGTTTTTTGCTGTTTTTGGTTTCGTAAATCCTAGTAACGAAATATTCTCGGAATTGGACGAAATCAACGCCTGTGTTCCTATTTTCACCGGAAGCATCCGTAACACCCGAGAGTCGCGAGGGGGCCACAGGGCCCCTAGATGATAGGGTGGTGCGGCCCACCCCCGGCCGCGCGGCCCTATGGTGTCGTCGCCCTTCGACCTTCTCGATGCCGCCTCTTCGCCTATATAAAGGTCCTGCACCTAAAACCTCGATACGAAAAAGCCACGGTACGAGAAACCTTCCAGAGCCGCCGCCATCGCGAAGCCAAGATCTCTGGGGACAGAGTCTCTCGTTCCGCACGCCGCCGGACGGGGAAGTGCCCCCGGAAGGCTTCTCCATCGACACCACCGCCATCTTCATCAACGCTGCTGTCTCCCATGAGGAGGGAGTAGTTCTCCATCGAGGCTCGGGGCTGTACCGGTAGCTATGTGGTTAATCTCTCTCCCATGTACTTCAATACAATAATCTCATGAGCTGCCTTACATGATTGAGATTCATATGATGATGCTTGTAATCTAGATGTCATTATGCTAGTCAAGTGGATTTTACTTATTTGATCTCCTAGAGACTCCTTGTCCCACGTGTGTAAAGGTGACAAAGGTGTGCACCGTGTGGGTCTCTTAGGCTATATTTCATGTAATACTTATTCACCGTTATGAATGGCATAGTGAAGTGCTTATTTATATCCCTTTATGATTGCAATGTGTTTTGTATCACAATTTATCCATGTGCTACTCTAGTGATGTTATTAAAGTAGTTTTATTCCTCCCGCACGGTGTAATGGTGACAAGTGTGTGCATCCGTGTTAGTACTTGGCGTAGGCTATGATTATGATCTCTTGTAGATTATGAAGTTAATCGTTGCTATGATGGTATTGATGTGATCTATTCCTCCTACATAGTGTGAAGGTGACAGTGTGCATGCTATGTTAGTACTTGGTTTAGTTGTGTTGATCTGTCATGCACTCTAAGGTTATTTAAATATGAACATTTAATTGTGGAGCTTGTTAACTCCGGCATTGAGGGTTCGTGTAATCCTACGCAATGGTGTTCATCATCCAACAAGAGAGTGTAGAGTATGCATTTATCTATTCTCGTTATGTGATCAATGTTGAGAGTGTCCACTAGTGAAAGTATGATCCCTAGGCCTTGTTCCTAAATATCGCTATCGCCGCTTGTTTACTCGTTTTATCGCGTTACATCGTTGCGTTACTACCGCTTGTTTATCGTCCCGGGCAAAGCACTTTTCTCGGTGCCGTTGCTACTACTTATTTATACCACCCGTATTTCACTATCTCTTCGCCGAACTAGTGCACCTATTAGGTGTGTTGGGGACACAAGAGACTTCTTGCTTTATGGTTGCAGTGGTTGCATGAGAGGGATATCTTTGACCTCTTCCTCCCCGAGTTCGATAAACCTTGGGTGATCCACTTAAGGGAAACTTGCCGCTGTTCTACAAACCTTTGCTCTTGGAGGCCCAACACTGCCTACAAGAATACAAGCACCAGAGACATCAAGTGCGGCGCAACACCAGGGATTTCGGCGCCAACGTGGAACCCGCACAACACAATCAAAGTACTTTGCCCCAACGTAACAAAGCTGAGGTTGTCAATCTCACCGGCTTGCTGAAAACAAAGGATTAACCGTATAATGTGGAAGATGATGTTTGTTTACGAAGAACAAGAAAGAACAATTGTAGTAGATTGTATTTCAGATGTAAAGAATGGACCGGGGTCCACAGCTCACTAGTGGTGTCTCTCCCATAAGATAAATAGTATGTTGGGTGAACAAATTACAGTTGGGCAATTGACAAATAAAGAAGGCATAGCAATGCACATACATATATCATGATGAGTACTATGAGATTTAATCAGGGCATTACGACAAAGTACATAGACCGCTATCCAAAGATGCATCTATGCCTAAATAGTCCACTTTCAGGTTATCATCCGAACCCTTCCGGTATTAAGTTGCAAGCAATGCACAATGTGTTGCTCGCCAAAACTCACCGACGAGCAGTGGTTAAGCAACACGAAGAGCCGGGAGGCTCCCACGACCGCTTAGTGGGCCCTGGCGCCTCGCGTCGTCCCGCAAGTTTCCAGCACACGTCCTGGCGGTTGCAAGGGCGTGCCACCTGACCTAGACCTGATCAGGAAGGTGTTGGATTGCTTCGATTAGTCTCCTGCATGGTAGACACGTAAACATTAAATACGAGCCCTATCGGCTCTCAGGTTGCCCTGCGGATCGGCTCAAAGAGCCGATCGCCCCATGGTTCACGTTGGATTTACAATGACATGGGGATCCTGCTTGATCAAAACAAAGCTAAACCAATCTACGACAGTTTAGGGTTTTCACCGCATAACCGGAACATCCTACGCTTAGTTGGGCCTAGCAGATACGAAAGATGATGGAAACTATCCCTAGAAGAGGCCTAAAAACCAACATTAAGTCAATTCCTAACATCCCTTATAGGAACGGTAAACAACACCTAACGCACTACCGAATCATCCAACTCCAAAGCATAAGGCCTAATCATGCAGATATTAAACTAATCCTTGAAGAACAAGGAGCAACTATAACAGATCGGATCTACTAAGTAACGAATAAGCAAGGTGCTACCCTTACACCTAGATAGGTGTAAGGGCAGCTAGATATCGAGGGACGGCATCGCTAAGCAAATACGCATAAGAAAAGCATCAATGCCAGCCCCAAAACACCTATGATAAGTAGTGCTACTCGCCATCAACAATGCTTCAGCACGAGTAACACAAGGTAATGAATAAACGTATACTGCCTAGATCGCAAGATGCGATCTAGGCAGCATGATGCTTACCCGGAAGAAACCCTCGAAATAAGGGGTGGCGATGCGCCCGGTTTGTGTTTGTTGTGAACGTGATTGTCCTCGATTTCAATAACCCTAGATACATATTTATAGTCCAAGGGACTTTCTAATTCAGGCGTGCACCTAACCGTGCACCGGTTAAACTCTAACTTCTAAACTAAGATGCGATCTACTATAATACAGATACACGGGCAATCTAGCCCAAACTCTTCGCGCAAGGCCGCTTCAGAGATGCTCCACGTGTACATCCTTCAAGCCCATCTCAATAACGGCCCATCTCCTGATTTGGCCAAAATCTGGTGATAACACATGCCCCCCTGGTTTTGGTAATGATAATTTCAAAACCACTCTATTTTTCCTTCGAAGGGTCATGTCGTGGCAGAGCAGAACCGTCGCAGTATTCTTCATCAAGACGCCTTGTCTTCTCAACTTCTGCACGATTGACAGTTTTGGCACCGTATCCTTGAAAACTGCTCAAGCATTAAATTTCCACTATATCCCCTCTATTTTAACAAAGATCGAGCGCTTTGCTTCTTCATCCTCTTGCTCCACACTAGCCATCGAAAAGCCCTCCTCCACCATGGACTCATCCTCCTCCTCCGCCGCATCGGCTCTCTCCTTCCAATCTTCCTCTTCAGATGAGCCGATGCCGTGGCCCGGCCAATGGGATGAGCCGGAGTGGGACTTCGACCATGTGCCGATGGCCCACCCGAGGCCCTCGTCGGGTCGATGGCGACTTGCCCCTGACCGATGGGGAGGACGACCTCCGGTTCCTCATCGACGGGGAACTGGTGGCGGAAAGCGAGGATGACCTCCTCTCCTGGGGTAGCTTCACCCCCTCTGGCGAAGAGGAAGAAGAGGAGGATGAGGAAGACGATGTCTCCTCCAACGAGGAAGAAGAGGAGGACGACACCTCCTCCGACGAGCCGCCGGCGACGCGCTTCCGCGGGCTGGGCCTGGTCGGATGACGACGAAGACGACGATGATGAGGAGGAAGAACCCCCATTGAGGGATACGGCAGCAGCGACGAGGAGCCCACCAGCAGCAGCACCGGCGGCGGCTACGGCGGTGATGACGAGGACAGCGATGGCCCTTAGAGTAGGGACCATTTAGCATAGGACTAATAGTAGCAAATGTCCCTCCTTTTGTTCTTCCTCCCTTGAGCAATCGGCTTTCTCTTTGTAAGAAATCCTATTTTAATGAAGAAAATATTCCCCAATTAGTTTTGCTTTCTCGCTAATTTTGCCGATTGTCAAACAAAGTCGTCGCACAAAGAGCCGATGGCAAGGCATCGGCCTACACTATAAATACGATTTGAAGTCAAACAGCTTGCCTATTCATAGGGTCAAGCAGATCCAGCTTCATGTCCAAACCATCCTCCAACCTCAAACGCGCAGATTCAAACTCCTCAAAGAATCCACCGGGAGATTCGTCTCAAATTTCATGATCCCCGGCCTGAAACCAATCTGTTAACTCCGCTCAATTAAGCTCGTTCCTCTAGAGTTGATGGCAATGCATCGGCTTTTATTATTCTGAAGTCGATGTCCGTGCATCGGCTGCACTAATATACTGTTGTCTCCGCATATTTTCTCAAGTCGATGTCTGTGCATCGGCTGTGATTTGTATGTACACATTTCACTTTTTACTGGTCGATTTAAAATCGGCCCCCATACCTTACTGCCCATCATCCCACATGCTTGGGAAATACTTTGAGATGCTGGCCATTGACGGCCACTCGGGAACTTCACACCATCAAACCGCTCGAGCATGTATGCATTCCCCTTTAAAATTTGGACGACTTTGTACGGGCCATGCCAATTTGGAGACCATTTACCATACACTTTATCCTTCGTCCCCAACGGCAATACAGCTTCCCATACCAGATCACCAACTTGGAACTCTTTTGGCTTCACCTTCTTATTATATGCACGAGCCACCTTGGCTTTATTCTCCTTGATTTTCTCAAGTGACCATAGTCTAAGTTCCGTTGCGTCCTCAATGTCGTCGCTCATCGTGGCTGCATATTCTTCAAAGAAGCTTAAATCATTCTCAAACGTGATCCGTCTTGACCCAGCTTTGATTTCCTGTGGTAACACAGCTTCTTGTCCATAGACCAGCTGGTATGGCGAGGTTTTTATTGCTCCATGACACGACATGCGGTAAGCCCACAAAGCCTCTGACAACACCTCATGCCATCATCTAGGGTGCTCGTCGATTTTCCTCTTAATCAGCTTGATCAAGCTCTTGTTGGACGCTTCAGCCTGCCCGTTTGCTTGAGCATAATATGGAGACGATTGGATCAACTTGATCCCCATGTCATCGCAGAACTTTTTCATCTACTTCGAAACGAAGACCGAACCTCCATCGGTCGTGATAGTCTGGGGAATCCCGAATCTATGAATGACATGTTCCAACACGAAACTGATAACGTCTTTCGATGCTACTGACTTCATAGGGACGGCCTCCACCCATTTAGTGAAGTAATCTGTAATGGCCAGAACCCATTCATGGCCTTTATTCTCCTTGACTTTGTACGGGCCATGCCAATTTGGAGACCATTTACCATACACTTTATCCTTCGTCCCCAACGGCAATACAGCTTCCCATACCAGATCACCAACTTGGAACTCTTTTGGCTTCACCTTCTTATTATATGCACGAGCCACCTTGGCTTTCGATGCTACTGACTTCATAGGGACGGCCTCCACCCATTTAGTGAAGTAATCTGTAATGGCCAGAACCCATTCATGGCCTTTGCTCGATGCAGGATGAATTTTGCCGATCATATCCATGCCCCAACCTCGAATGGCCAAGGTTTGATGATAGGATTCATTGCTGATGCGGGTACCATCTGAATGCTCCCAAACTTCTGACATGCTTGACACCCTTTATAATACTGGAAACAATCTTCAAGCATGGTGGGCCAATAAAATCCCGAGTGCCTGATTAGCCACTTCATCTTATAAGCCGATTGGTGAGTTCCACAGGCCCCCTCATGCACCTCGTGCAAGAGCCGATTGGACTCGGCTGGTCCCAAACATTTGAGAAGTAATCCTTCCAATGTTCTGTAGCACATGTCATCGCCAATCGCATGTACTTCATGGCCCCGTATCTTATCCGTTTAGGTGCCCCCGAGCCGGATCTTTCAAGTAATTGAAGATATCGGCTCTCCAATCATCTCGGTTCCATGAACTGCACCTGAAAATCGGCTTCATCTGCTACATCCTTGTATCCTGACGCCGTCTGTGCGAGGTCGTTTGCCTCGGTATTTTGCGACCTCGGGATCCAACTGAAGCTTATATACCTGAACTGTGCCATCAGCTCACGGCATTGTATCCATAATGGGAAGAGTGACTCGCTTTCGCACTTGTATTCCTCCGTGAGTTGAGAAATCACCAATTTGGAGTCTCCAAAGATCTCAACTGCTTCTGCCCCAGCTTCCAAGAGTAACTCCATTCCTTTGCAGATCGCTTCATACTCAGCAACAGTGTTGGTACCAGGGATAGACAGCCTGATGGAGAAGGAGTATGTTGCCCCCCGAGGCGACATGAGTAGCACGCCTATATCGCAACCATCCTCACAGACCGATCCATCGAAGAACATGGCCCATGCACGCACAGATAGTGCTGATACGTCCGTGTTTATTCGTTCAGCGATAAGATCGGCTAACGCTTGTCCCTTAACTGCTTTCGCAGGTTGATACCGGATCTCAAATTCCGATAAAACAAACATCCACTTGCCGAGTCGGCCTTTCAACACCGGAGCCGACAGCATGTGCTTGATGACATCCGATTTGCATATGACGATGATTTCTACCGACAACAAGATGTGCTGGATCTTGGTGCAAGTGAAAAATAGATAGAGGCACAACTTTTCAATTTCAGGGTACCTTGTTTCTGCATCCAACATCCTTCTGCTGAGGTAGAAAACCACCTTTTCCAGACCATCATAAACCTGCACCACCACTGATGCGATGGAGGTGTCAGCTACTGACAAGTAAATGTAGAATGGCATGTCTTGTTGTGGCGGAACTAACACAGGCGGCTTCGTTAGGTACTCCTTAATATCGTCAAATGTTTGTTGTTGCTCTGCTCCCCAGCGGAACTCCTCATCAGACTTTATTTTGACCAATCCCATGAACGGCTCGATTCGCTCGACAAGTTGGAGATAAATCTCCGACGAAATTAATTTTGCCGATGAGACATTGGAGCTCCTTCTTTGTGGTGGGTGGCTTCATTGTTCGCACTGCCTCTTGACTTTTCAGGCCGATCTCAATTCCGCGTTCATGAACCAAGAAACCCAGGAACTGACCGGCCGTCACACCAAAGGCACACTTCTTTGGATTCATCCTTAGTCCGAACTTCCGAGTTCGGTCCAGGACGTGTCGCAAATCCTCTAAGTGTCCGTCCGTCGAAACAGACTTTACCACCACATCGTCGATGTAAATTTCCACCAATTTGCCGATTAAATCATGAAAGATGTAATTCATGGCTCTTTGGTATGTTGCGCCGGCATTCTTCAGTCCAAACGTCATGACTACGTATTCAAACAAGCCCACCGAGCCTGGCACTCTGAATGCAGCCTTGTGTATATCTTCTGGAGCCATGAAAATTTGGTTGTAGCCGGCATTGCCATCCATGAAACTTAAAATTTTATGACCAGCAGCTGCATTGATCAGGGTCTCTGCTACTGGCATCGGATACTCATCCTTTGGAGTTGCACTGTTGATGCTACTGACTTCATAGGGACGGCCTCCACCCATTTAGTGAAGTAACTGTAATGGCGTAACCCATTCATGGCCTTTGCTCGATGCAGGATGAATTTTGCCGATCATATCCATGCCCCAACCTCGGAATTGCCAAGGTTTGATGATAGGATTCATTGCTGATGCGGGTACCATCTGAATGCTCCCAAACTTCTGACATGCTTGACACCCTTTATAATACTGGAAACAATCTTCAAGCATGGTGGGCCAATAAAATCCCGAGTGCCTGATTAGCCACTTCATCTTATAAGCCGATTGGTGAGTTCCACAGGCCCCCTCATGCACTCGTGCAAGAGCCGATTGGACTCGGCTGGTCCCAAACATTTGAGAAGTAATCCTTCCAATGTTCTCAGAGAACATGTCATCGCCAATCGCACGTACTTCATGGCCCCGTATCTTATCCGTTTAGGTGCCCCCGAGCCGGATCTTTCAAGTAATTGAAGATATCGGCTCTCCAATCATCTCGGTTCCATGAATCGCACCTGAAAATCGGCTTCATCTCGCTACATCCTTGTATCCCGACGCCGTCTCGTGCGAGGTCGTTTGCCTCGTATTTTGCGACCTCGGGATCCAATCGAAGCTTATATACCTGAACTGTGCCATCAGCTCACGGCATTGTATCCATAATGGGAAGAGTGACTCGCTTTCGCACTTGTATTCCTCCGTGAGTTGAGAAATCACCAATTTGGAGTCTCCAAAGATCTCAACTGCTTCTGCCCCAGCTTCCAAGAGTAACTCCATTCCTTTGCAGATCGCTTCATACTCAGCAACATTGTTGGTACAAGGGATAGACAGCCTGATGGAGAAGGAGTATGTTGCCCCCCGAGGCGACATGAGTAGCACGCCTATATCGCAACCATCCTCACAGACCGATCCATCGAAGAACATGGCCCATGCACGCACAGATAGTGCTGATACGTCCGTGTTTATTCGTTCAGCGATAAGATCGGCTAACGCTTGTCCCTTAATCGCTTTCGCAGTTGATACCGGATCTCAAATTCCGATAAAACAAACATCCACTTGCCGAGTCGGCCTTTCAACACCGGAGCCGACAAAGATGTGCTTGATGACATCCGATTTGCATATGACGACGATTTCGCCGACAACAAGATGTGGCCGGATCTTGGTGCAAGTGAAAAATAGATAGAGGCACAACTTTTCAATTTCAGGGTACCTTGTTTCTGCATCCAACATCCTTCTGCTGAGGTAGAAAACCACCTTTTCCAGACCATCATAAACCTGCACCACCACTGATGCGATGGAGGTGTCAGCTACTGACAAGTAAATGTAGAATGGCCTGTCTTGTTGTGGCGGAACTAACACAGGCGGCTTCGTTAGGTACTCCTTAATATCGTCAAATGCTTGTTGTTGCTCTGCTTCCCCAGAACTCCTCATCGACTTTATTTTGACCAATCCCATGAACGGCTCGATTCGCTTCGACAAGTTGGAGATAAATCTCCCGACATTAATTTGGCCGATGAGACATTGGAGCTCCTTCTTTGTGGTGGGTGGCTTCATCGTTCGCACTGCCTCTTGACTTTTCAGGCCGATCTCAATTCCGCGTTCATGAACCAAGAAACCCAGGAACTGACCGGCCGTCACACCAAAGGCACACTTCTTTGGATTCATCCTTAGTCCGAACTTCCGAGTTCGGTCCAGGACGTGTCGCAAATCCTCTAAGTGTCCGTCCGTCGAAACAGACTTTACCACCACATCGTCGATGTAAATTTCCACCAATTTGCCGATTAAATCATGAAAGATGTAATTCATGGCTCTTTGGTATGTTGCGCCGGCATTCTTCAGTCCAAACGTCATGACTACGTATTCAAACAAGCCCACCGAGCCTGGCACTCGAATGCAGCCTTGTGTATATCTTCCGGAGCCATGAAAATTTGGTTGTAGCCGGCATTGCCATCCATGAAACTTAAAATTTTATGACCAGCAGCTGCATTGATCAGGGTCTCTGCTACTGGCATCGGATACTCATCCTTTGGAGTTGCACTGTTGAGGTTCCGAAAATCTATGGCGACGCGCCATCGGCCATCCTTTTTCTCCACAGGTACAACATTGGAAATCCATTCAGCGTACCTGCATGGCCTGATGAACCCGGCGTCCAACATTTTCCTCGGATCTCCTTCTTGACTTCCACCAAGATTTCGCCTTCATCTATCGCGTCGCCGCTGGAACGGCCGAAACCCTTTCTTCGTAGGGAGCCGATGCTCGATGATGCTCCTGCCTAACCTGCATCTCCGTATAATCCCATGCAAAACAATCTGGGTACTCTTTCAACAAGGCTATTATCGTGCCCCTCGTATGCGGATCTAACTTTTTGCCGATAAATGTTGGTCGTGGCTTATCCCCAGACCAATGTCAATCTCTTCTAGCTTGTCACCTGATGTAAACCCATACCCCAGCTTTCCATCGCTCGCTAGGTCAATGCTGAACACTGTGCAAAGTGTATGTTGAGGATAATATTGGCCGATTGCTAGAATCGGCCTCCCGTTTCATTGCAATGCTTAATGAGGGTTTACAACTTCTTGGTTTTCTACTGTAGTCACGTGACATGCTCGAGGTATGCTCACCATGTTTTGGACCATAAAACTCTGACGGGAGCATGGACACCATGTTTGTATCAGCCGATGCCTCTGCATCGGCTTTTGTCTGTTTAGGGCGCCACACTTTCTTCGGTGGGCGCGCCTCCGTCTCCAATGTTTGCCGAATTTTCACGGCCAGATCGGGCCGTGCTTTTCTCAACGTGTACTGTGTACTATGCCTCGGCTTCCTCCAGTTTCGTAGCCGCTGCACCCTACGCTTCCGAGAATGGCCGAGTCCATCGTGGCACCACCTTGGTCGGTGATACCTATTTTCTTCTTCATCCGACTCCTCAAAGTCTTCCTCTTGAGATGACTCAGCTCGCTTGTTCCGAGGTGGGAGAGGTCCTAGACGTTTGAACACCGAAACCTCATTTGTTCCCTTCCTTTGTCGTCCGCATTCTCGGGCGCTTCTCGATTGTTGGCAATCGGCTCATTCCCCGAGTCCCATCAATGTTTAAAGAAAGGACAGTCCCAATGCCTATCCACGTCTTCTTGCTCCCTTGACCTCCCTCTAGCGTGACGCTCGTACCCGTCGCTGTCTCTATCATGCCGACGATACCTCCTGTCATCTGCATCAGACCGACGATATCTCTCATCATCTACGTCGTAGCGCTCGACGTTGGTCATACCGCTGCTCGTATTTGTTAAGGAGATGCGCGGAGAGTGGACGTTGATACCACACGCTTCTCACTTCCTCCTCGCCAGGTACCGTCTATCATCATATTGGGGCCGGTCGCGTGGATCGGCCTCCTCTTTATCCTTGCCACGGAGTGGCTACTCTCTCGCTTTATCTTTGCCATGGTGGCTCGCAAACCCTGCCATGTTGACACCGAAAGAGAACCGGCTCGCGCCTTATGGAGTGACTGTGATCCACCATGTTGACGCCAGGAAACGGGCGTGTGTCTACTTTCATGGCAATTTGTCCGAATGTTAATCGGCCTGATTCTATCGCCATTTGAATCTGTGCGCGCAATACTTTGCAGTAGTTGGTGGCGTGGTGAACGTGTGATGCCATTTGCGTATGGTCTACCGTTCATCTCTTGTGACGTAGGCATCTTGTGGCCTTCGGTAACTTCAGCTGTTTTTCCTTCAAAGCAAAGATATCAAAAATCTGCTCGCCTTTGCTCAAATCGAAGTCAAACCCTCTTGGAGGCCCCGGTTGTTTCACCCATTTGCAGGACACCGAATCGGCGTCCGAGTCCATTCAGCCACGGCGACTTCCCCGATCTTCCGCGGGGTCTTCATCCTCTTCAAAGATCGACCAGGCCTATCGTGCGCTTGAACTTGTCTTGGTACAGCTTCGGGTGGCGCTGTTCATACGGTTAGTCTCTGGACCATGTGCGCCAACGAATTGTACTCCACTTGGAACGTTAGATCCTTGAGTGGCGCTGCGAGGCCTGCCACGGCCAGCTCGATCGTTTCTTTCTCGTATAAATGAACCGAATAACATCGGTTCTGACAGCTTCGAAACGTTGAATGTATTCGTACACCGTCTCTCCTCGCCTTTGCCGAACCTCGCGCGCCTCGGCAATGCCGCTTCGTAGCTTCGAATGATATTGTATGTGAAACTGCTCTTCCACTGCTTCCATGTCCGAACTGAATCTGGGGGTAGCGAGGTATACCACCCAAAGGCTGGACCCGTGAGAGATTGGGCAAAGAACCTCACACGTAGTGCTTCTGATGCTGAAACCATGCCCAGTTGTGCCAAGTATCGGCTCACGTGCTCGATGGAGCTAGATCCTTCTGATCCACTAAATTTTGTGAAGTCGTGAGCCGATACTTAGGTGGCAGCGGGATCAGGTCATACTCATTAGATACGGCTTGGAATAGCCGATTGTTTTCTTCTTCGGCAGATACCGAACCGATCTCTCAGATTGCGCTGATCTGATCCACGTAGGAGCTGCAGAGGTTGAGCCGTTCGGACTTGTGGTAGTGGCATATTTAGTTAGCCACGTCTGCTTCTCGCCGTCGCTCCGTAACCTCCTGTTGCTCCCGCAATCCCTCCCCGCCGTAACAATCGCTCCCGCTCCGGCAATCCCTCCCGCCGGAGTTTGATCGCTTGCATCCAGTTGTTGCAGTCCGGCACGTATGTGCACACGTATCCATGTGGGATCTCCTTGGGCGGCTCATATAAGAATTGGTAGTCGCCAGGATCACCTCCAACCTTGTAGACAACGTATGCCGGTGAACCTTGTTGCTGTGGAGCTGCCATTGCGAACGGCAAAGGGTGGCCTCGGTGTGGAGTTGTATCTCTCCCCGGTGAGTCCCTAGAGCAGGTCCCGATGGGGAGTACCGATGCTTCATGATTTCTTGCACCACATGAAGCGCAACGCGCCTCCAAAGTATTCACCAGGCTCTCGTAGTGCCGATGTAGAGAATGAGCCACAACGTAGTTGATTTCCCGACGCAGTGGCTCGGCACGTTCCTCCGAAGGGAGAGACAGATCCAAACCCTCGAGCGCGCCTTGGGGTGTGAATCCTTTGAACCCGATGCCGTGCAAACGGGTCTTCTCAAAGGAGCCGATGAGTTCGCTTCGCGTATGGCCTTCAGCTCATCGTATTTCTTCCGACGCTCTCGCAGTGCAGATCCTCGTACTCTGATCGGTTCGGTCCGACATCTTGGCTGCCGATGTTGACGGAGGTGTTGCAAAACGTGTCCCACCGGGCGTGCCAGAATGTGTTGCCTGCCAAAACTCACCGACGAGCAGTGGTTAAGCAACACGAAGAGCCGGGAGGCTCCCACGACCGCTTAGTGGGCCCTGGCGCCTCGCGTCGTCCCGCAAGTTTCCAGCACACGTCCTGGCGGTTGCAAGGGCGTGCCACCTGACCTAGACCTGATCAGGAAGGTGTTGGATTGCTTCGATTAGTCTCCTGCATGGTAGACACGTAAACATTAAATACGAGCCCTATCGGCTCTCAGGTTGCCCTGCGAATCGGCTCAAAGAGCCGATCGCCCCATGGTTCACGTTTGATTTACAATGACATGGGGATCCTGCTTGATCAAAACAAAGCTAAACCAATCTACGACGCTTAGGGTTTTCACCGCATAACCGAAACATCCTACGCGTAGTTGGGCCTAGCAGATACGAAAGATGATGGAAACTATCCCTAGAAGAGGCCTAAAAACCAACATTAAGTCAATTCCCGGAACATCCCTTATAGGAACGGTAAACAACACCTAACGCACTACCGGATCATCCAACCCCAGCATAAGGCCTAATCATGCAGATATTAAACTAATCCTTGAAGAACAAGGAGCAACTATAACAGATCGGATCTACTAAGTAACGAATAAGCAAGGTGGTGTAAGGGCAACTAGATATCGAGGGACGGCATCGCTAAGCAAATATGCATAAGAAAAGCATCAATGCCAGCCCCAAAACACCTATGATAAGTAGTGCTACTCGCCATCAATAATGCTTCAGCACGAGTAACACAAGGTAATGAATAAACGTATACTGCCTAGATCGCAAGATGCGATCTAGGCAGCATGATGCTTACCCTAAGAAACCTCGAAATAAGGGGTGGTGATGCGCCTGGTTTGTGTTTGTTGTGAACGTGATTGTCCTCGATTTCAATAACCCTAGATACATATTTATAGTCCAAGGGACTTTCTAATCCAGGTGTGCACCTAACCGTGCACCGGTTAAACTCTAACTTCTAAACTAAGATGCGATCTACTATAATACAGATACACGGGCAATCTAGCCCAAACTCTTCGCGCAAGGCCGCTTCAGAGATGCTCCACGTGTACATCCTTCAAGCCCATCTCAATAACGGCCCATCTCCTGATTTGGCCAAAATCTGGTGATAACACAATTGCATTAAGTATGGTGCGTGATGCGTGTGGTTGGCACGTCCGTTGGGAACCCCAAGAGGAAGGTGTGATGCGCACAGCGGCAAGTTTCTCGCAAGAAACCAAGGTTTAATCGGACCAAAAGAGGGAGTCAAGAAGCACGTTGAAGGTTGATGGCGGCGAGATGTAGTGCGGCGCAACACCGTGATTCCGGCGCCAACGTGGAACCCGCACAACACAACCAAGATACTTTGCCCCAACGAAACAAAGCTGAGGTTGTCAATCTCACCGGCTTGCTGTAACAAAGAGTTAACCGTATTGTGTGGAAGATGATTGTTTGCGTAAAAACAAGAGAACAAGATTGCAAAGAGATTGTATTTCAAGAAAGAGAATTGGACCGGGGTCCACAGCTCACTAGAGGTGTCTCTCCCATAAGACGAACAAAGCATGTTGGGTGAACAAATTACGCTTGGGCAATTGACAAATAAAGAGAGCATGACCATGCACATACATATCATGATGAGTATAGTGAGATTTAATTGGGCATTACGACAAAGTACATAGACCGTCATCCAACCGCATCTATGCCTAAAAAGTCCACCTTCAAAGTTATCATCCGAACCCCCTCCGCATTAAGTTGCTAACAACAGACAATTGCATTAAGTATTGCGCGTAATGTAACTAGTGACTACATCCTTGAACATAGTACTAATGTTTTATCCCTAGTGGCAACAAAGACATCCATAACCTTAGTGGTTCTTGTCACTCCTCCGCATTCACGTAGGCATGAACCCACTATCGAGCATAAATACTCCCTCTTGGAGTTACTAGCATCAACTTGGCCAGAGCATCTACTAATAACGGAGAGCATGCAAGATCATAAACAACACATAAGCATAGCTTTGATAATCAACATAACAAGTATTCTCTATTCATCTGATCCCAACAAACGCAACATATAGAATTACAGATAGATGATCTTGATCATGTTAGGCAGCTCACAAGATCCGACAATGATAGCACAATGGGGAGAAGACAACCATCTAGCTACTGCTATGGACCCATAGTCCAGGGGTAGACTACTCACACATCACACCGGAGGCGACCATGGCGGCGTAGAGTCCTCCGGGAGATGATTCCCCTCTCCGGCAGGGTGCCGGAGGCGATTTCCTGGATCCCCCGAGATGGGATCGGCGGCGGCGGCGTCTCCGGGAAGGTTTTCCGTATCGTGGTTCTCGCATCGGGGTTTTCGTCACGGAGACTTTTTATAGGCGGAAGGGCAGGTCAAGAGGCGGCACGGGGCCCCACACCACAGTGGCCGCGCGGCCAAGGGGGCCGCGCCGCCCTAGGGTGTGGCCCCTCCGTGGCCCCTCTTCGTCTCTCCTTCGGACTTCTGGAAGCTTCGTGAGAAAATAGGCCCCTGGGCTTTGATTTCGTCCAATTCCGAGAATATTTCCTTACTAGGATTTCTGAAACCAAAAACAGCAGAAAACAAAGAATCGGCACTTCGGCATCTTGTTAATAGGTTAGTTCCGTAAAATGCACAAATATGACATAAAGTGTGCATAAAACATGTAGATAACATCAATAATGTGGCATGGAACATAAGAAATTATCGATACGTCTGGAGACGTATCAGCATCCCTGCTTAGTTCTTCGTCCCGAGCAGGTAAAACGATAACACGTATAATTTCTGAGTGACATGCCTTCATAATCTTGATCATACTATTTGTAAAGCATATGTAGTGAATGCAGCGATCAAAACAATGTATATGACATGAGTAAACAAGTGAATCATATAGCAAAGACTTTTCATGAATAGCACTTCAAGACAAGCATCAATAAGTCTTGCATAAGAGTTAACTCATAAAGCAATAATTCAAAGTAGAGATATTGAAGCAACACAAAAGAAGATTAAGTTTCAGCGGTTGCTTTCAACTTGTAACATGTATATCTCATGGATATTGTCAACATAGAGTAATATAATAAGTGCAATAAGCAAGTATGTAGGAATCAATCCATAGTTCACACAAGTGTTTGCTTCTTGAGGTGGAGAGAAATAGGTGAACTGACTCAACATTGAAAGTAGAAGAATGGTCCTCATAGAGGAAAAGCATCGATTGCTATATTTGTGCTAGAGCTTTGATTTTGAAAACATGAAACAATTTTGTCAACGGTAGTAATAAAGCATATGCATCATGTAAATTATATCTTATAAGTTGCAAGCCTCATGCATAGTGTACCAATAGTGCCCGCACCTTGTCCTAATTAGCTTGGACTACCTGGATTATCACCGCAATACATATGCTTTAACCAAGTATCACAAAGGGGTACCTCTATGCCGCCTGTACAAAGGTCTAAGGAGAAAGCTCGCATTTGGATTTCTCGCTTTTGATTATTCTCAACTTAGACATCCATACCGGGACAACATAGACAACAGATAATGGACTCCTCTTTTAATGCTTTAAGCATTCAACAACAATTAATTCTTTTCTCATTAGAGATTTGAGGATGTTTGTCCAAAACTGAAACTTCCACCATGGATCATGGCTTTAGTTAGCGGCCCAATGTTCTTCTCTCACAATATGCATGCTCAAACCATTCAACTCACGGTAGATCGCCCTTACTTCAGACAAGACGAACATGCATAGCAACTCACATGAAATTCAACAATGAAAAGTTGATGGCGTCCCCAGTAAACATGGTTATCGCACAACAAGCAACTTAATAAGAGATAAAGTGCATAATGACATATTCAATACCACAATAGTTTTTAAGCTATTTGTCCCATGAGCTATATATTGCAAAGGTGAATGATGGAATTTTAAAGGTAGCACTCAAGCAATTTACTTTGGAATGGCGGAAAATACCATGTAGTATAGGTAGGTATGGTGGACACAAATGGCATAGTGGTTGGCTCAAGTATTTTGGATGCATGAGAAGTATTCCCTCTCGATACAAGGTTTAGGCTAGCAAGGCTTATTTGAAACAAACACAAGGATGAACCGTGCAGCAAAACTCACATAAAAGACATATTGAAAACATTATAAGACTCTACACCGTCTTCCTTGTTGTTCAAACTCAATACTAGAAATTATCTAGACCTTAGAGAAACCAAATATGCAAACCAAATTTTAGCATGCTCTATGTATTTCTTCATTAATGGGTGCAAAGCATATGATGCAAGAGCTTAAACATGAGCACAACAATTGCCAAGTATCACATTACCCAAAACATTTATAGCAATTACTACATGTATCATTTTCCAATTCCAACCATATAACAATTTAACGAAGGAGAAACTTCGCCATGAATACTATGAGTAGAAACCAAGGACATACTTGTCCATATGCTACAGCGGAGCGTGTCTCTCTCCCATAAAGTGAATGCTAGGATCCATTTTATTCAAACAAAACAAAAACAAAAACAAACCGACGCTCCAAGAAAAAGCACATAAGATGTGATGGAATAAAAATATAGTTTCAGGGAGGAACCTGATAATGTTGTCGATGAAGAAGGGGATGCCTTGGGCATCCCCAAGCTTAGACGCTTGAGTCTTCTTGATATATGCAGGGGTAAACCACCGGGTGCATCCCCAAGCTTAGAGCTTTCACTCTCCTTGATCATGTTGCATCATACTCCTCTCTTGATCCTTGAAAACTTCCTCCACACCAAACTCGAAACAACTCATTAGAGGGTTAGTGCACAATATAAATTGACATATTCAGAGGTGACACAATCATTCTTAACACTTCTGGACATTGCATAATGCTACTGGACATTAGTGGATCAAAGAAATTCATCCAACATAGCGAAAGAGGCAATGCGAAATAAAAGGCAGAATCTGTCAAAACAGAACAGTTCGTATTGACGAATTTTAAAATGGCACCAGACTTGCTCAAATGAAAATGCTCAAATTGAATGAAAGTTGCGTACATATCTGAGGATCATGCACGTAAATTGGCTTAATTTTCTGAGTTACCTACAGGGAGGTGGACCCAGATTCGTGACAGCAAAGAAATCTGGAACTGTGCAGTAATCCAAATCTAGTACTTACTTTTCTATCAACGGCTTAACTTGGCACAACAAAACACAAAACTAAGATAAGGAGAGGTTGCTACAGTAGTAAACAACTTCCAAGACACAAAATAAAAACACAATGTACTGTAGGTAAAAACATGGGTTGTCTCCCATAAGCGCTTTTCTTTAACGCCTTTCAGCTAGGCGCAGTAAAGTGTGTATCAAGTATTATCAAGAGATGAAGTGTCAACATCATAATTTGTTCTCATAATAGAATCAAAAGGTACCTTCATTCTCTTTCTAGGGAAGTGTTCCATACCTTTCTTGAGAGGAAATTGATATTTTATATTACCTTTCCTTCATATCAATGATAGCACCAACAGTTCAAGAAAAGGTCTTCCCAATATAATGGGACAAGATGCATTGCATTCAATATCCAAGACAACAAAATCAACGGGAACCAGGTTATTGTTAATGGTAATGTGAACATTATCAACTTTACCCAAAGGTTTCTTTGTAGAATGATCAGCAAGATTAACATCCAAATAACAATTTTTCAGCGGTGGCAAGTCAAGCATATTATAAATTTTCTTAGGCATAACAGAGACACTTGCACCAAGATCACATAAAGCATTACAATCAAAATCTTTAATCTTCATCTTAATGATGGGCTCCCAACCATCCTCTAGCTTTTTAGGAATAGAGGCTTCACGCTCTAGTTTCTCTTCTCTAGCTTTTATGAGAGCATTTGTAATATGATGCGTGAAAGCCAAATTTATAGCACTAGCATTAGGACTTTTAGCAAGTTTTTGCAAGAACTTTATAACTTCAGAGATGTGGCAATCATCAAAATTCAAACCATTATAATCTAAAGCAATGGGATCATCATCCCCAATGTTGGAAAAAATTTCAGCAGCTTTATCACAGTGCGCTTCGTAGTTTTAGCAGTTTCTGTGCAGCTTTTTCGCGCTTTGCATTCGAAGTGGAAACATTGCTAACACCAATTCTTTTATTAGTATGAGTAGAAGGTGCAGCAACATGTGTAGCATTAGCATTACTAGTGGTGGTAATAGTCCAAACTTTAGCTATATTCTTCTCTTTAGCTAGTTTTTCATTTTCTTCTCTATCCCACCTAGCACGCAGTTCAGCCATTAATCTTATATTCTCATTAATTCTAACTTGAATGGCATTTGCTGTAGTAGTAATTTTATCATCTAAATCCTCAGGTTTAGCAGCCATTTTATTAATTAAAGAAGATTGTGATGCAGACATGTATGAGATTCGGGTTTCAAAGACTAGCAAGTTTAGTTTGCAACCCCGAAATCTCCCTATTCAGATTTTCAAGTTGATTCCCTATATTCTTCAACAAGGTAGATTGCTCATTCATAGTTTTAGTAAACAATTTATTTTGCTCATATTGTGATTGCATAAAGCTCTTGGTGGATCTTTCAATTTCTAGCATCTTTTCCTCATTAGATGAAGCATATCTACCATAAGAATTACCATTAGCAGGGTATGGCCTAGAATCATTGTGATTGTTATTTTTAATGAAATTCACATCAACATATTCTTTTTGAGCAGCTAATGACGCTAACGGAACATTATTAGGATTAACATTAGGCCTACCATTCACAAGCATAGATATAATAGCATCAATCTTATCACTCAAGGAAGAGGTTTCTTCGACAGAATTTACCTTCTTACCTTGTGGAGCTCTTTCCGTGTGCCATTCAGAGTAGTTGATCATCATATTATCAAGAAGCTTTGTTGCTTCACCAAGAGTGATGGACATAAAGGTACCTCCAGCAGCTGAATCCAATAAATTCCGTGAAGAAAAATTTAGTCCCGCATAGAAGGTTTGGATGATCATCCAAGTAGTCAGTCCATGAGTTGGGCAATTTTTAACCAGAGATTTCATTCTTTCCCAAGCTTGAGCAACATGTTCAGTATCTAATTGTTTAAAATTCATTATGCTACTCCTCAAAGATATAATTTTAGCAGGGGGATAATATCTACCAATAAAAGCATCCTTGCATTTAGTCCATGAATCAATACTATTCTTAGGCAGAGATAGCAACCAATCTTTAGCTCTTCCTCTTAATGAGAAAGGGAACAATTTTAATTTTATAATGTCACCATCTACATCCTTATACTTTTGCATTTCACATAATTCAACAAAATTATTAAGATAGGCAAGCAAAGCATCATCAGAACTAACACTGTAAAAATTGCTCTCGCATAACAAGATTCAAGAAAGCAGTGTTTAATTTCAAAGAATTCTGCTGTAGTAGCAGGTGGAGCAATAGGTGTGCATAAGAAATCATTATTATTTGTGGTTGTGAAGTCACACAACTTAGTATTTTCAGCGTTGGCCATTTTAGCAACAAGAAATAAAACAAACTAGATAAAGTAAATGCAAGTAAACTAATTTTTTTGTGTTTTCGATATAGCAAACAAGATAGCAAATAGAGTAAAACTAGCAACTAATTTTTTTGTATTTTGATTTAGTGCAGCAAACAAAGTAGTAAATAAAACTAAGCAAGACAAAAACAAAGTAAAGAGATTGAGAAGTGGAGACTCCCTTGCAGCGTGTCTTGATCTCCACTGCAACGGCGCTTAAATTTGCTTGATGCGTGTGGTTGGCACGTCCGTTGGGAACCCCAAGAGGAAGGTGTGATGCGCACAGCGGCAAGTTTCCCTCAGTAAGAAACCAAGGTTTAATCGGACCAGTAGGAGTCAAGAAGCACGTTGAAGGTTGATGGCGGCGAGATGTAGTGCGGCGCAACACCAGTTGATTCCGGCGCCAACGTGGAACCTGCACAACACAACCAAGATACTTTGCCCCAACGAAACAAAGCTGAGGTTGTCAATCTCACCGGCTTGCTGTAACAAAGAGTTAACCGTATTGTGTGGAAGATGATTGTTTGCGTAAAAACAAGAGAACAAGATTGCAGTAGATTGTATTTCAAGAAAGAGAATTGGACCGGGGTCCACAGCTCACTAGAGGTGTCTCTCCCATAAGACGAACAGCATGTTGGGTGAACAAATTACGCTTGGGCAATTGACAAATAAAGAGAGCATGACCATGCACATACATATCATGATGAGTATAGTGAGATTTAATTGGGCATTACGACAAAGTACATAGACCGTCATCCAACCGCATCTATGCCTAAAAAGTCCACCTTCAAAGTTATCATCCGAACCCTCCAAACATTAAGTTGCTAACAACAGCATAATTGCATTAAGTATTGCGCGTAATGTAACTAGTGACTACATCCTTGAACATAGTACTAATGTTTTATCCCTAGTGGCAACAAAGACATCCATAACCTTAGTGGTTCTTGTCACTCCTCCGCATTCACAGAGGCATGAACCCACTATCGAGCATAAATACTCCTCTTGGAGTTACTAGCATCAACTTGGCCAGAAAGCATCTACTAATAACGGAGAGCATGCAAGATCATAAACAACACATAAGCCTAGCTTTGATAATCAACATAACAAGTATTCTCTATTCATCGGATCCCAACAAACGCAACATATAGAATTACAGATAGATGATCTTGATCATGTTAGGCAGCTCACAAGATCCGACAATGATAGCACAATGGGGAGAAGACAACCATCTAGCTACTGCTATGGACCCATAGTCCAGGGGTAGACTATTCACACATCACACCGGAGGCGACCATGGCGGCGTAGAGTCCTCCGGGAGATGATTCCCCTCTCCGGCAGGGTGCCGGAGGCGATCTCCTGGATCCCCCGAGATGGGATCGGCGGCGGCGGCGTCTCTGGAAGGTTTTCCGTATCGTGGTTCTCGCACCGGGGTTTTCGTCACGGAGACTTTTTATAGGCGGAAGGGCAGGTCAAGAGGCGGCACGGGGCCCCACACCACAGGGCCGCGCGGCCAAGGGGGGCCGCGCCGCCCTAGGGTGTGGCCCCTCCGTGGCCCCTCTTCGTCTCTCCTTCGGACTTCTGGAAGCTTCGTGAGAAAATAGGCCCCTGGGCTTTGATTTCGTCCAATTCCGAGAATATTTCCTTACTAGGATTTCTGAAACCAAAAACAGCAGTAAAACAAAGAATCGGCACTTCGGCATCTTGTTAATAGGTTAGTTCCAGAAAATGCACAAATATGACATAAAGTGTGCATAAAACATGTAGATAACATCAATAATGTGGCATGGAACATAAGAAATTATCGATACGTCGGAGACGTATCAGTGCGTAATGTAATCAACACAAATATCCTTAGACAAAGCATCGATGTTTTATCCCTAGTGGCAACAGCACATCCACAACCTTAGAACTTTCTCGTCACCGTCCTGCATTCAATGGAGGCATGAACCCACTATCGAGCATAAATACTCCCTCTTGGAGTTACAAGTATCAACTTGGCCAGAGCCTCTACTAGCAACGGAGAGCATGCAAGAACATAAACAACATATATGATAGATTGATAATCAACTTGACATAGTATTCAATATTCATCGGATCCCAACAAACACAACATGTAGCATTACAAATAGATGATCTTGATCATGATAGGCAGCTCACAAGATCTAACATGATAGCACAATGAGGAGAAGACAACCATCTAGCTACTGCTATGGACCCATAGTCCAGGGGTGAACTACTCACACATCGATCCGGAGGCGATCATGGCGATGAAGAGCCCTCCGGGAGATGATTCCCCTCTCCGGCAGGTTGCCGGAGGCGATCTCCTGAATCCCCCAAGATGGGATTGGCGGCGGCTGCGTCTCTGGAAGGTTTTCTGTATCGTGGCTCTCGGTCCAGAGGGTTTCGCGACGAAGGCTTTAAGTAGGCGGAAGGGCGGAGTCGGAGGAGTCACGGGGGCCCCACACGCTAGGGCCGCGTGGGCCCCCCTTAGGCCGCGCCGCCCTAGTGTGGCGGCGCCCCGTGGCCCCACTTCGTTTCTCCCTCGGTCTTCTGGAAGCTTCGTGGAAAAATAAGCCCCTGGGCGTTGATTTCGTCCACGTCCGAGTATATTTCCTTTGTAGGATTTCTGAAACCAAAAACAGCAGAAAACATCAACTGGCTCTTCGGCATCTCGTCAATAGGTTAGTGACGGAAAATGCATAATAATGACATATAATGTGTATAAAAATGTGAGTATCATCATAAAAGTGGCATGGAACATAAGAAATTATGGATACGTTTGAGACGTATCGTGCATACGGATCAACAGTGGGATTTGTCCATCCCGATGACGAAGAGATATACTCTGGGCCCTCTCAGTGGAATGTCATCTAATTAGCTTGCAAGCATATGAATAAGTTCATAAGAGACCACATACCACGGTACGAGAAAAGAGTACTTGTCAGGAGACGAGGTCGAACAAGGTATAGAGTGATACCGATGATCAAACCTCGGACAAGTAAAATATCGCGTGACAAAGGGAATTGGTATCGTATGTGAATGGTTCATGCGATCACTAAGTCATCGTTGAATATGTGGGAGCCATTATGGATCTCCAGATCCCGCTATTGGTTATTGGTTTGAGAGAGTTCTCAACCATGTCTACATAGTTCGCGAACCGTAGGGTGACACGCTTAAGGTTTGATGTCGTATTAGTAGAACTTGAATAAGGAATGGAGTTTGAAGTTTTGTTCGAAGTCTCTGATGGGATCCTGGACATCACGAGGAGTTCCGGAATGGTCCGAGAATAAGATTCATATATAGGAAGTCATTTTATATGTTTGAAAATGATCCGGTGCATTTATGGAAGGTTCTAGAAAAGTCCTAAGAAATCACTTTGAAGGCGCAGTCCCCAAGGGACTCCACCACCCATGGCCGGCCAACCCTAGAGGGGTGGAGTCCCAGGTGGACTCCACCAAGGGGGCCGGCCACCCCCCTCATGGAAAGGTGGGAGTCCCACTTGAGGTGGGAATCCCACCTTGGGTAGGTTTCCCTACACATGGAAGGTTTTGGGTTGGGGTCTTATTCGAAGACTTGTAGTCCAACACTTGGGGGTTCCACCTATATAAAGAGGGGCCAAGGGGAGGGGGCCGACCACCACAACACCACCACCTTGGCCACACCCCATAGTGGCCGGCCACCCCCTCTCCCAAACCCTAGCCGCTCCACCTCCTCCACCTCTCCCGCAACGCTTAGCGAAGCTCCGCCGGAGATTTCCATCGCCACCGCCACCACGCCGTCGTGCTGCCGGATTCAAGGAGGAGCTACTACTTCCGCTGCCCGCTGGAACGGGGAGAAGGACGTCGTCTTCATCAACACCGAACGTGTGACCGAGTACGGAGGTGCTGCCCGACCGTGGCACCGTCAAGATCTTCTACGCGCTTTGAAAGCGGCAAGTGATCGTCTACCGCAGCAACAAGAGCCTCATTTTGTAGGCTTTGGAAATCTTCAAGGGTGAGTCTCTGCTCATCCCCTTGTTGCTCCCTGCCTTCTAGATTGCATCTTGGCTTGGATTGCGTTCGCGGTAGGAAATTTTTTGTTTTCTATGCAACGAATCCCTACAGTTATAGCGCACTATTTTTTTCCTTGGTTGTATCAGGCGTCAGGAGCATGATTCCAATAGTTCTCATCGAAGAGACAGTACACGGACAGTCTGATGATGGCTCCATCAATTCCCTCTTCCCCTTTTTCCCTTCTCTTATTTGGGATCCACATGTCTACATGCAAGGTACCAACAGCTGGTCATCAATCAGCTGTTACGTACAACTGAACCTTAATTTGCATTGAGCGTTGCAGGTAAAAAAAGTAGCATGTAATTTTAGTGGAAATATGTAGATCAGAAGAGTGTAATCATGCTTTCAACATAGTAAATAGTGGTGGCGTGCTGCTGCTAGATAGTCAAGACATGCTGCGTTTGCATGTCTAAACTCTAAACAAGCCCCGGCAGTCACCGCACCTGGGGCTGTAGGGTCTAAATTAAATTCAACTCATTCTCATCATTCATTTCTGCCTGACAGAGAACAATTGGAGATGGTGACTCAATAGTGCCACTGCATATACTTGGCTCCTACCCCTAAACCGAATATGATTGCTAAAATAAGGCAGCAGGCTATTTTCTTTATTTTGAAAGAATAAGGAAATAGCTATGCGGGTTGTGAGATTTGGTTAACCTAACATTTTGAATGAGGAAAAATCATAGGGGCTCTAGTGAAACACACCTCTCTCTGTCGATTTGTCCCTCTTCAACTTTTGAGGATTTGAGCTAACAATTTGCCTCTCTGCCTGCCTCTCTCTCTCTCTCCCTCTCTAATGACTTTCTTGTGTTTTTATATAACTCTTGTTTGTGCCATCTAGAAACAGCTATGTATTCATATGGTTCACATGCAATCAACCTTGTTTATCTTTCCTGTAATTCCCTTGTACATTTGCATGGTCTACCTATCCTTGCCTACTTGCTGTAATTAAGCATGCTCATATAATGCAAAGGTCGCTCCTAAAGTCTTGGCTCTGTTTTGTGATTGGCTCTGCGATATATATATACAAAGTGGTAACCATTAGATTTGGCTTTGCATATGCAAAGACCAGCTAGAGCTGTCCTATGCTGCCCTGTTATGTCCTGTGCGGATGCTCCTGGGAACATATCGGTTAGCGGGAGGATGCTGGGAAGACATCGGTGTCGAGCAGCGGGAGGATGCTTGATACGTCCATTTTGCATCACTATTTTGTATCATAATTTACTGTTATTCCTTGATATATTTCATATTTAGAGATGATACTTATGCTATTTCACCTATTTTGCATGTTTCATGATTATTGGAGAATTACTCACCGGAGTCAGGATTCTGCTGGAAAAAGCAACGTCAGGATACAGTATTTCTGAAGATCAACAACTGACGGAAAATATACCGAAGCTCTTATTATTCCAGAAGACGGACACAGCCAAAAGGGGAGGCTGAGGAGGGCCACCATGGGCCCCCCCATAGGCCGGCGCGGGCTCCACCCTGGCCGCGCCGCCATGTGGGGAGGGGGCCCACGACCCCCTCGGCCATCTCTCCTTCGCGTACTTCATCTCCCGAAAACCCTAAGGCGTGAAAAAGAATCGAGAATAGACACAGCCGCCTCTGCGGGGTGGAAAACACCAGAGAGAAAAGAGCTCTCCGGCAGGCTGAAATCTGCCGGGGAAATTCCCTCCCGGAGGGGGAAATCGTCGCCATCGTCATCGTCATCGAGCTGGACTTCATTGGGATCATCATCATCATCATCTCCACCGCCGACACCATCATCTCCACCGCTGCACCTCGTCTCCGCTGTAACATCTAGGGTTGAATCTTGATTATTTCATAGGGGAAACTCTCCCGGTGTTGATTAGTCCTTGTTATTGATGCTATTGAGTGAAACCATTGAACCAAGGTTTATGTTCAGATTGTTATTCATCATCATATCACCTCTGATCATGTTCCATATGATGTCTTGTGAGTAGTTCGTTTAGTTCTTGAGGACATGGGTGAAGTCTAAATGTTAGTAGTGAACTATGTTGAGTAATATTTAATGGTTTAATATTTAGGTTGTGGTGTTATTCTTCTAGTGGTGTCATGTGAACGTCGACTACATATGATACTTCACCTTTATGGGCTTAGGGGAATGCATCTTGTATTCGTTTGCTAATTGTGGGGTTGCCGGAGTGACAACAACCTGAACCCCCGTTGGTATATCGATGCATGAAGGATAGCAGGATCTCAGAATTTAAGGCTGTGGTTAGATTTATCTTAATTACTTTCTTGTATTTGCGGATGCTTGCAAGGGGTTTAATCACAAGTATGTATTAGTTCTAGGAAGGGCGGTGCATTAGCATAGGTTCACCCGCACAACACTTGTCAAAACAATGAAGATTAATCAACTATATGAAGCGAAAGCATTAGACTAAATTCCCGTGTGTCCTCAAAACGTTTGGTCATCATAAGTAAACAAACCGGCTTGTCCTTTGTGCAAAAAAGGATTGGGCCACTCGCTGCAATTATTACTCTCGCATTTTACTTACTTGTATTTTACTTATCTGCTATATCAAAACCCCATGAATATTTGTCTGTGAGTATTTACAGCGAATCCTTCATGGAAACTGCTTGTCAACATCTTCTGCTCCTCGTTGGGTTCGACACTCTTATTTATCGAAAGTACTACGATACACCCCCTATACTTGTGGGTCATCAATGCTTTGGTCGAACCTGCAATGGCCAGGCAAGCACAATCTGAGGAATCATAGGTACACACTCTAGCTCTTTCTGATTCTTAAGTCATATGCTATTCAGACAACAACATTATTTTTAAAATAATGTACAGTACTTAGATTCTGCAAAACTATATAATATTTTTTTGTTACATATGAACTTAGTCCTTCTCAACTAAATAACCAAACCTCATGAATAGATATGAGAGCAATGCGCTATAGCTTATTTAGGTCATTCCAGAGAAAAGGTACCCCCTCTGATCCATAATAAGTGTTGCGATTTTAGTTAAAATGTCCTCAACTTTGAACTAAACTTCCAACTCTTATTATGGATTGGAGCAAGTATTACAACAGCAATGAAACAATTAATCTGAGCTTATGTTTGTAAAAATCCTGCCATAGCAATCAAACCAGAACAGAGAAATCCTGGCCCTATAAATTCATAAGTTTGCTCAATCTCAAAATACTACATGTGAACCTCATCTATATCCCTGGTGTGTATCATCGCTCTACTGTTTTCACCGGCTCAGCATTGTAAACTTGGATGGTGAAAAATGTTTGCATCAAATCTACAATATAGATATAGGTACTT
This sequence comes from Lolium perenne, assembly GCF_019359855.2. Taxonomy (NCBI): domain Eukaryota; kingdom Viridiplantae; phylum Streptophyta; class Magnoliopsida; order Poales; family Poaceae; genus Lolium; species Lolium perenne. The sequence continues at coordinate 186,183 of NW_027249020.1, read as the reverse complement.
AAACATATATCTAGAGTGAAACATACAGCAGAAACAATTTTAAGCAGACCAACTACTAACCTCTTCATTGTCTCTAATAACTGTTGGGGAATTAGATAATCAATTCTGATGATTCTTTGGTTGGATTTACGCCTACTGATGCCTGGTACTCACAAGTAAAGACACCCAAAACTATCGTTCATTCCATATATCATGCACCAAGTGATTGTTTCGGAACCTGTTAGAAGAGTAACAAACATGATTGAGTAAATCACATATTTGGATTCTGAAGCAAATTGAAATCTGAGAACCAATGTATAAAAAACGCACTGCTTAATTTCTCTAATCACAAAAATATAATTCAAATGGCACCAACGGCTGGAATTTTTGATATTCTGACGACATGCACGGAAGTAGATGATAACAAACAGAAGTTTCCAACTTTACATCAGTTTAATCAAACCAGTATGATGTAAACTTCCCAAATAAACTCGTTATCTAGATTAAGAACACTGCTCACAAGTACCTATGTACCTCGTGAGTTGACGGGTGATGTGTGGCTGAGGGTATTTGGACTGGAGGAGCTTGACAAAGCCATTTGCGTGCTGAAAGTCAGGACAGGTTCGGCTTCATCTACCACTCCTAAATCTGGCCTGTCTTTTCAGTTTGATAGTGCAATGGAAAACCTGCTAGTAAACATGGCATTCGTTCATGGGTTTATACATTAGCACATTACTATTACGATCTACATTTGGCAATGAGTGAGGAGGGGGAACTTAGGACACCTTCTGAATTCTGTAAGTATGGACATAGTAGCTTGTCTGAACCAAGTAACAACCTCGACATTTGGGTTGATACGAACTGAAAATATAGGTGGTTATTCCAATATCAAAGCAGCATGTCAATTCGAGGCTTCAGCACCATGTGCATGCTGTCGTCCTCTAGTTCTGATCGAAGGTTGTATCATCCTAGAATACAAACCGAACCCTAAATGAGATAATAGAGTTTACACACTTAAAAGAACATCACAACATCTCAAAAAAATTAATCGAACAAAGAAATATGACTTAGCATAGAAAGTTTCAAAGAATAGTGGTTGGCCACGGACTTCACATCACGTTCTGTGGCGGTGATCCGGAACAGGAAGCCCAGCCTCCTTTAGCCGCCATTGACGATGATCATCCGCAGTAGCCTAGCGCTAGGCCATTCGGAGTGGTTGCAACGGTAGCAGATGTCATAGGCCACCCCGCAGGTAGCGGCGCACTGGGGAGGGCGAGGTCTGGACCCAGGGGTTGCGTGATGCCTGAGAGATGGAGTGCAAGGAGGGAATCTTGTGGCTCTTCGGGTCTGATGACCGTTGAGGTCCACCTGCCGCCCTAGTCAACTCTGTTGCAACATGGGGAAGTGATACGTCTCCAACGTATCTATAATTTCTTATGTTCCATGCTAGTTTTATGACATTACCTACATGTTTTGTTCACACTTTATATCGTTTTGATGCATTTTCCGGAACTAACCTATTAACGAGATGCCGAAGTGCCGCTCTCGTTTTCTGCTGTTTTTGGTTTCAGAAATCCTAGTAAGAAAATATTCTAATTGGACGAAATCAAGGCCCACGATCTTATATTTCCACGAAGCTTCCGTAACACCGGAGAGGCACTGCAGGGGAGGCCCATGGCCTCCACACATGGTGGCGGCGCGGCCAGAGGTGGGGGCCCCCGGTGTGTGGCCCCTCCGTATCCCTTCCGACTCCGCCTCTTCGCCTATATAAAGCCTCCGTCGCGAAAACCCTAAACGAATAAGCCACGGGACGAGAAAAGTTCTAGAGCCGCCGCCATCGCGAAGCCAAGATTCGGGGACGAAGTCTCTCGTTCGCACGCCGCCGGGATGGGGAATTGCCCCCGAAGGCATCTCCATCGCCACAAACGCCATCTCCAGCTTCTATGCTGTCTCCCATGATGAGGAGGGAGTAGTTCTCCCTCGAGGCTAAGGGCTGTACCGGTAGCTATGTGGTTCATCTCTCTCTCCCATGTGATCTTTATGTGATCATGAGCTTTGTGATCTAGTTGAATATCATCTATGTGCTACTCTAGTGATGTTATTAAAGTAGTCTATTCCTCCTTCATGATGTAATGGTGACAGTGTGTGCATCATGTAGTACTTGGTATAAGCTATGATTGTGATCTCTTGTAGATTATGAAGTTAACTATTACTATGATAGTATTGATGCGATCTATTCCTCCTTTCATAGCCTGACGGTGACAGTGTGCATGCTATGTTAGTACTGTATGATTGCAATGGTCTATTATGCACTCTAAGGTTACTTAAATATGAACACCGAATGTTGTGGCGCTTTGTTAACTCCGGCTTGAGGGAGCTCTTGTAGCCCTACACAATGAATGGTGTTTGTCATCCAACAAGAGAGTGTAGAGAAAGTAGTATTTGTTTATTCAGTTATGTGATCAATGTTGAGAGTGTCCACTAGTGAAAGTATGATCCATAGGCCTTGTTTCCGAATAAGTTACACCACAGAGAATTGCCTCCCACGCCAGCAAGCTATTTTCTTGCACCGTTTCCAACAAGTTCTGCTACATGTTTATTTACTGCATCTTTACTTCCTGCAATATTACCACCATCTATATCACTTGTATTTCACTATCTCTTCGTCGAACTAGTGCACCTATACATCTGACAAGTGTATTAGGTGTGTTGGGGACACAAGAGACTTCTTGTATCGTAATTGCAGGGTTGCTTGAGAGGGATATCTTTGACCTCTACCTCCCTGAGTTCGATAAACCTTGGGTAATTCACTTAAGGGAAACTTGCTGCTGTTCTACAAACCTCTGCTCTTGGAGGCCCAACACCTGCCTACAGGAATAGAAGCGCAAGGAGACATCAGGAAGACAGAACTTGAGGCAGGTGGACTTTAGACATGGCAATCAGTATCACGCGCATACCATGATGAAGCCAGCCCGGATCTCCCGAGAAGTGCAACCAACATCGTCAAGCTGACCAAAGACCAAATTAACCAATATCACAAGCAACCGGCACACAAGGAAAGAAAGAAAACGGCGGTTACCCATGGTTACTTCTAATATAACAAGTACCGGACAACCATCTTTTAATAATCTCAACTGATCAACTCGACAAATCTACGCGTAGCCTAGCAAGCACAGAGGCATCTTGGGGCATCGACATGCAGGATGTTGAACCATTCGTTCATATATGTATGAGGTGCACATTTTCTAAGGCGTGCATCCACTGAAACATATATCAAGTGTGTAACTTGTACACTTCTACGTATATAATCTCATTTTAGGCACACAAACACACACAATTGTCATCTTGGCCACCACAGGCATAACAGCCACTAAGTGCTGAGAGGTTACCTTAGCATCGAGTTAGTAGTCGGAGTAGCACAACATCCTGCCGGGTGACGACAACGTTTTTTCAAGGTGCAGCTCTTCTTGACCCGTTGGCATGTGGCGCAATATTTGATGTTTATATAGTTAGCGGGTTGTCCTGACTGAAATTGGTGAAGAACCTACATATCCAAGTTACAAAATAATGACTTGATTAATAATTGAACGTGCATGGATTTTCCACCCAAAAAAATAAAACATGGGATCCTGGGGATTACTTGCCTTTTCCGTTTCTTCTGTAAAAACACAGACAAATTGAATACATGGGGTCCTGGAACAAAATATCGAGAAATGAAAAAAAATGGAATAATTGAAATACACCCTCTTGCCTTTTCCATTTCTTCGAAAAATTCAATACATGGGGTCCTGGAACAAAATATCGAGAAATGAAAAAATGGAATAATTGAAATACACCCTCCGATTCAGAATAATTGTCCTAAATATTTTCATAAGAAACTAACGAGCAATTTAAAAGGCATAAAAATAAAATTCAAATAAAATGCATTGTTCTCAGCAAAAGGTGCTGCTAGCTATAAATCTAATTGGTTACCAATTAACCTAACATATAAACATAGCCAAACATTGAGGTGCAAGCCAGTAATCCCCATACCAAATGAGAAGTCTCTTGGTAGCAGGAATGAGAGAAGCAAGTGCTAAATTAGGAGAGTCCATGTAATTTGAAGGCTATTCAGTTTATCATGTTTTTCCATGAAAAATATTTTCCGACAATCTATGTAGCTAAATATCACTGAACAAAAATTTCTACCCACATAGGGATAGCTGTAGGAAAAAGACACAGGGGCATTTACATGAATGGAACATAGATGAGAGATAGGCCTAGCTTTATACAGGTGCACTTGTAGCTTAAAATATGAATACAAATGGGATCACAAGATGGTTAAGACACATCGCATGCACATAGAAGCAGAAAAATGAGAATTATGGATTTGGCAAACAGCATAGACTGATATGAGCAGATGAACTATTACTGAAAAAGCTCAAATCAGGTGGAGATTTTGAATGGTCGAACTGGACATTACCATTTCCTGCGCTCTACTTATTTTTTTAGAGGTGACCTAAAATAATTCTTGAGCCAAAGAAAGTGTGTCAATTTCTTTTTTGAAATCCATGTGGTGTGACATGTAGCTAACATAAGCCTTATTTTACTAATACTTCATCAACCAAAAGTTTTTATTTGAATGGATAACAACTCTGAATGAGCTGAGCTGGACACAAGCAAAGGTAAAGGTTCTGAAGGTCAGCTTTGAAACATATTATCAAAGAAAATACCAAATAATGCTAAGAGATACAATACCTGAGTTAATCCTCCGGATTTGCTCTCTGTCACGTGTGAACTGACCAAAGCACTCAACATAGGCCAAGGGTTGTGCCTTCAAACAAAAGATTCAAACAAATAAACAAAAGAAGTAACTCATTAACATCAGATCCATTCAAAGATGCAGCGTATCATAACTCAACTAATAAGATGGTACCTGTAATTTAAATTATTAAATTTCAGGTATGCGCACTCCCTCTAGGTATAAGATACATCTCAGATACATTTTCTTATTGCTGTATTGCTTCAATGTCTTTTCCTACCTGAATAGAGCTGCAAGGGTCATGTACACCTTTCTAAATAGTTTTGCCACTGTTAGTTGTAAAATAACAGGAACTCTATATCCACCTTACAAATCAAAATGAGCTTGTTTAATTTTTTTAAAAGCGGTAACAAATTGCCATTGCGTGACAAAATAAATTAAGAAATTTAACCATAGGTTAGATAAATGAAAATTTCGCATTTTCGGAGAGCTAATTGTGTGATGTCAAGAATGAATGAATGCATATGCACTGGAATTCGTCTGGCACCATGTGACCAATTACATAATAGTGGAGAGAATGCTTTCACTAAATTTCCAAATATGAAATACTTTAGATAAATTTTTAGAGTACATGCATTAATAAATCAGAGCTGCTCCTCCTGCATAATCTTAGTTGGATATTTTTTCAAACAAGATAACTCAAAAGACATAAGAAAAATGCCAAGAAATCCATACCATGTTGATCAAAACAGGGGCGGGATATAGCCACAATGCTGGCACAATAAAATGGCCATCACTGAAAATCCCAAGAAAGCATGACCATCAAACACTTTAGTATTGTACCATCAAAGCCGAGTTTAAGTTCTGAAGGTATAAGAAATAAATACTTAAACTTGTGTTGCCAATGCTAGCATGTCATTGACCTTGTCGAGAGTGCCATTCCTGGACAAAACAAATAAGGATTTTATTTTATTTTATGAAGCATACACCTTATTGAGCAAATAAAACAATTGGAACCTTTTATAACTCAAAACCAGCCAACTGCCATAGTATTTGGTGATGAAGTATATTTCAATACAAAAATATAACCTGTGAGAACAGAGTGGTATGCTTGGATGCAGAAGGGCACATACTAAATCTATGTTCAGATGAGAAACACCAAACGGTGACCAGAAAAGGAGGAAATATTTATCCCAATCCATGAATACATTGTATATATGGACCAAACAAAGTGGAGTTGGACAAATCTCACGAGGTGGCATCAATAACAGAATAACAGTAGAAGAAGCTCGTGTGCACCTTGAAACTGCTCACCACCATCCAAATGTCATGTCAAAACACCAAGGAATAAATAATGCACATATGAACTAAGTATATATGCTGAAACAAAAAAATATCCCCGAGGGCATCAATCGCCTGGCAGAGGAGGAGGACGACCGTAAAATACAATGGAATACCAAGTGTACAAAGACATCTATGCAAAAGCTTGGAATGCACTAGAGCTATTTTTTACAGAGAAGAACGAAATTATTGAGCAATTAATAGAGAAAAGATATGAAATAGATCAATCTTGCCCTGCATGAATTATGTCAAACACCTTCCGAGCATAGATAAAATAGAATTTGAGTAAAAAGAGATGACAAACGAGAGAGGATTCATGGGGCGCAACAGCTCCTCCCAGCGATGGTGGCGGTTGTGCTGCTCCCGCCGGCCATCACCTGCTCGTCGGGGACGACACGGCACGGCGGCGGCGGTGGCGCTCAAGCTTCCCACTGCCCACCACCTCGCTCGTCCGGCGATGGGATGACACGCGCGGCAGCCGTGCTTCTCCCGCCGGCCACCACACTCGGCTGTCTTGGTGTGGCATGGTAAGAGGAAGATCATTGTAGGCGGGATGAGAGGAGAGGTTGGAGGAAAAGGCAAGGGGATTGGAGGAGGGGAAACGAGGGGATTTTTTTTTTGAACTGGGAAACGAGGGGATTGGCGAGGAGGGCAGCGTGCGGGCGATTTGCCTCCTGGCGGCTAGGTTCCCAGCGGGCTTTTATATTGGGCGGTGAAAAAAACTACGGCTGAGATTCACTATAAGGTAAAATTGAACGATCAGAATCGGAGCTGCTGTGAAGCCCCTCGATGGGGGGATCAATTATACCTTTATATGCGCCTTGTGGAATCAAACTCTTTTATTCGCAAAAAGAAAAGAATCAAATTCTTCCTGAAGAATTAACACTCGTTTTGTTCCGTGGAAAATAGAATAAACGTGGAGGAATATTCCTGGGATATATCTTGGGAGTTTGGACAGGCAAGCCGTGCCGTCGGAGGAAAGAAAGAAGGCTCCCTCCCTCCGACTTGGACCGCAGCCTTCATCTTCATCCGAGAGCTGAGCTGGTGGCGGTCAGGTCGGGCGGCGCCGTCGCCCACGCACACGCCTCCCCTCAAAATTGGCCGCCTTCCGCCTCCCCGCTACCCTATTTTTATCCATCTCCTGCCGGGATTGCGTCTCCGCCGCGACGGATTCACCACCAACGACAGATCCCTCCCCTCGCCTCGCCTCGCCTCGCCTGGTACGCTCTTCCTCCCCTCGTCCTAGTTTGGTGTGCGTTCTTACTCCGTGGATGCCCCCGTCGATTTCATTCCCCTCACCGATTGAATCAACTGCACCTCCTTCATCTCGCCTTCCAAATTAGTCTTCTTCCTCCTCCAGATTTTCTGGAACAAATCCAGGACGGTTCCCTACTTCTCTCCCGCAATGGCGGAGCAAGAAACTGCGAAACCGTGTTCCTCTCCCCTTTTCTTTCCCCGTCAAACCTCGCAACGCAACCCAAGGTCGCTGTCGCCAGCCACGCTCCAGCCGCCCACCGTCCTCCTCCCTTCCTTTCTGCCAAATTTCTAGTACTTCCAAGAAAAAAGCATCCTTTTGTTCTCTCCGTTTCGCAAATCATCCCCCGGTGGATCCCACGAAATACACAAGTCAAATTGCACTTCTATGTAGTATATGATTTCGTCATGATTAAGACTCGCTTATTATTTACTGTGTTCTTCACAAATTTGGCTGCAGGAGGAGCAAGGAGGCAGGCGGTCCACAGGCTCGGCTGTCGATTCACTTTGGCAGCCAGCCAGCCAGCCAGCCCGCCCCCCAATTTCTCCTTCCACCGACGAGGTGAACACCAATTTCTCAATGCTATCATCGTTACAATTTTATATATGTGTTGAGCTGTTGACCCTGGCAAAGCCGTGTAGGACCTCAGGTTGGTCTGGGTTTGTTGGGTGAATTGGGGCACACAACACATGTTTCCTCCGTGTCTTTGAATTCAAACACATGTTTTCCGTGTCTTTGAATTAGGTTCAGTTTTTAATTTGTGCGAACAATCAGCTGACTATCTTTTTGTTTGCTGTTGCTGGTTGGCTTCTTCTTATTATGGCTCAGGTCAGGAGCAGGAGAGGACGGATAAATAGATATAAGACGCGAGCTGTTCCTCGTTGTTAGAATCTGAATACTGTGAGAGGACGCACGATGGCTTCCCTCCACCGGCCTCTCTTTGCAATGGCCTCGGGGGGCACAGCGGCTGCGGTCCCTTCATCCTCCTCGCCGGATGTCCTGTACCGCTGGCATCTGCCGGACCCTGCTGCGTGCAGTGATGACTCGTCCGACGACAGGTCCCAGACGGTGGTGGTTCTTCTTGGGTGGCTGGGCTCCAAGCAGAAGCATCTCAAGAGATACGCCGACTGGTACACCTCCAGGGGTAGTATTATTGTTCGGTCAGCTGAGAATAAGTGGATATCGATGACCGAATCAATTGAACTAATTAGGGTACTAGTAAACATCGTAATCAACCAGTGCATGATTAATTTTTGCTTATACATTGCGCGAATTCACACCCTCCCCTGCATCGTGCATGCCATCTTGAAACAATACAGGAGAAGCCACTGCAGCTAGGCAACGAGATATCTGAACCAAAAATATCACGGAGAAGTCGCATGTTCTGGTCCATCTCATCTGACCATAGGATGATCGATGATCTGGCTGACTCCTTCAGGTTCCTTTCCATACCATCGATGACCGGCCACGCAGGGCCTGGGTGGGCTGGTCTCAGGCCATCATGTAGGATTCTCCCGCCGCTGCCACTGTTCGCCTCCCCCGGCCGTGGGTCCCCTCCACGCGGCCCGATCCGGTGGCTTCTCTTCTCCTTCTGAGTTCCGACTGGCCAAGCAAGCAGACAAAGCAGGCGGCCCGAGAGTGCATCCTCGTCTCTCGCCCTGCCGACCCGGTGGGAGGTGTATGCAGCAGCGGAAAATCTCAACAGGGTGTGCCCGCCATCGCCTACCCACTGGCCACAGCGGTAACGCCGCCCGCCTGTTTCCTGGCGATGGTGAGGAGAAACAGGGCAACTGCGCGGCGATGCGCTATTCTGTTGCCCAGCTTCCAATCCATCGGCGAGGGCTCGAGGCGGTGGCTGCTCGGCGAGTAGCTGTTCGTCCTCCATAGTCCCTGCCCCCATTTGAATTCATCGGACCTGCAGCCGGCAAGCGCATCGAGTTTCTTCTGTACTATAGTATGTATGTGACTGAGTTTAACAGAATTGATTTCTGAATGTTGATGATGCGTATACATTCTTGTAAAAATGGACCTCTGAGTAAACATATTTTTGAGATTATTACACAAGAGCTCCATATATATGCCCTGAACATCTTACTCAGTCACAAGAACACCGTGACAGCCTGCATGCCCGCTGAACTAAACTGCAAATGCCGCAGAACTTGAATTAACCTGCATCTCGCAGTTTTAGCCCGGACTTGGGTTGACATGCATTTGCTGGGGTGTGTGTTCACAAACTGACGAGAGCAAGGAAAAACAAACACTATCTACTTCGTCGTTTCAAGCCCTGCACATTCTCATCATGGAGCAAGAGGAACTCCTTTCGTGTTCACCTCCTCTCGCAGCAACATAGAGTATAGAAGCACTGCAGCTCCCGGCGTGTGACGTCGGGCAGCTACTGGTATCTCGCTAGGCGCTTGCTCGTGCAACTCCTCAGCTCGATTCGTCCCGTTACAGCCACCATCTTTCTCCAATCGCTAGAAGTCAGAAGTGATACCTCGAAAAATGTTCGAGGAGTCTGAACTACCGAGCTGTCACATTACCTTATTATATCGTACTACCGAGCAGTCTGAACTACTGAGCCATAAAGACATACCTAGAAAAATGGATGAAATCAGACATGTCACGAGGCGCTGGCGCGCCCGATTCACTCCACGTACAAAGGGTTGGCGTAGGGTTTCCGACGCTTCTACTGTGCATCAAAACCGGTCGGCTACTTTTGAAACATGCGGGTGTCGCCCAAAACAAAGCCGGGTCCAGCTATTGGGATCGTTACGAGGCCGACATTGGCAGTACATAAAGCAGGGGATGTGAGCTACAGGGCGCGCATTGAGACAATGTATAGTTCTGTAGAAAAGGAATATATAATGCTTGATGATGTGCAGCCTCGAGGTTCCCGGCAGATTTGGTGTTTGAGGATTCCATGCTGCAGAGCATAACTGAAATAATGTAAACCGCACGTGGTCTCTCGAGTTTAATCTGATATCAAGTAGCTACAGATTCATTACAAGTTCCATGGTGCACGCTGCAGCATTGAAATTTACGCACACCAAATCGGACTTCAGTAAAAAGAGGCTGTAACGCACCAGGCGTCGGAGGCGTCGGAGAAGGTGTGGATCCGGCGGCCTCTCTTCTCCTTGCGGCCGGCGGGGCGAGAGAGGTCCGGCTGCAAGAGAGCATCCTCGCCTCGCTTCCTGCATGCTAGCCGTGCGGTCCCCGTGGAGGAGAACGTGCTCGATCTCATGGGAGCACCTGCCCAGAGGATGGATGCTCTGAGTAGCGGGGTGCCGAGCGCCCTGCCCTGTTTCTCGGCGCCGGCGAGGAGAAACAGGGAAGCTGCGCTGTGATGCGCGACATTCGATTCATCGGCGACGACACTGAGGCGGCAGTGTCGCGAGTCGTTTGCTCTCGACCCTCATTTTGGTTCGTCGGACCTGCAGGAGGCAACCGGCGTCTAATCTATGGATGACGGGAAGGACATGGCCGGCGACCACAAGATCGCTCAGTAAGTTGCTTCTTCCTTCCAGTTCCACACCATACCAATGGGTTTCAGAGAATGATTTCTGAATGTTGATGATGCACATAAATTATTCAGAAAATGAATGATGGGTATACATTACTTTTGAGATTCAGTTTCCAGTTTGTCAAATAGTATATGCCTTTTTTTTATGAACACACGGAAAATCCATAAGCCCCGAACATCTTGCTTAATCACAAAATCGGTGGTGTTCTGTCAGGCTGGGACACTAGATGAGGTAGACTAAATCTAACGCCCAAGCCACAACAAGAGTCTGACTCGGGCATGCTCATTTTCTGTTCCTCTGCCCAATGCACAAAACACCAGTACACAGTCAAATATGCTGAGTTCCTCTGAGATTTCAAGCGTTCCGCCTCGTTTACATTCATGCTTTCTTTAGTTTACTTTCACAAGCTACCAACCGATACTGTATCATGCTCTAAAAGTGTTGAGCGAATGTTGGTTTCAGTTGTGGACCATGCCCAACACAAACATGTATCAGAATCATAAGTACGGCATAGATGGATGTCACAAAGATTACAACTACACACTGTTCGGTAAGAAAAGGACGAAACTAACAGAGCACCCAGAGTTATCACTGTTTCATCACGTTGACACTCATGCTTTCTTTTTATCGAACAAACTAAGCTAGAGACTATAAATCTCAATCGGTCTGAAAGAAATCTTGCAGGTTAATTCAGGCCCTCAATTTTGCAACCTACTGTGCGTATAACCTGTCTAGGTCACCAGTCGTAGTAACTTTCCTGCAAATCGAGTAATGAAAATTGTTTGATCTTGGGTTCTACTAGTAGTTCATATGAATAATAAGCTGGATACATAAAGCAAATGTTACGTTCTGACAAATTTCCAAGCGTGATGCACTGGCTGGTACTGCAAACAAATCCCCGGTAACTCGTGTCGATCTTCTCATTAGCAGTGGCTATTATACACCACTGCATTGTGCCTCTTAACAATCCCACACTACTCTTCTACGAGCAAGGTCGTTGTGCCTCATTGGGGTTACAATTTCCACCTGATGCAAACTGACAAGAACAACGCCTTACTAGACCGGTGTAACCATCTGGGCAGGGGCGGGCAGCTTGGCTGGAGGGCGCCCTGGTGGAGAGGGCGCCGATCTGCCCCGGTGAGAGGGGAGCTGTCGTAGGTTGCAGAGTACTTGCCGAGGACCTCGTCATCTCATCTGATTCCCTCTCCCCTTTCAGCTATGGCGAGGCCCCTCTTGGAGACAACCAGCTTGCGCGCCAGGCGCATGGTGGTGTTCCCCCCTCCGGTGACTGCGTGCTTGCCATTCTGTACACGGTGGCTTTTCCTGGTGGCGACCAACGGCCGGCGACTTCTTGGCTCTCTGCGGACGGCGAGATGGGGTGTGCGGCATGCGCAAGTGGCGGATGACTTGCAGTAACCCTTGGTGGGCTGGCGTCCACCGCCCCAACAACAGACCCATGGTTGGCACGTCCCGCCTGGCTGGTTCTCGGGGCCCGCCGCCGAGAGCTCGACAGGCGGCATACCTCTTGCAGGAGCGGAATGATGGCAACCTGAAACCGGAGTGTCGGGCTCGAATTAGTCAGACACATCGACCAGCACGGGTGTCGCGTGCAGCGCGGCAGACGAAGCACTAAACCTGCGCGTGGCCTTGGCCTGCACGCCGTGCATCTCCAGACCTAGGGCAGCAGCAGTCGCAGCTGGCTGACGGCGACAGCGAGGGCGCCGTCAGTGCCAGCGTTGATGTGCGATATACACTGGCTAGCTCAACCAGCTCTAGAGAATTTCCTGCAAAGTAAATAATGACAGTTCTTTGATTAGCCGGTACTTTGCTGCAAAGGAATTCCCAGGTTACTATGTCAATCTTTACAATGTTAGTGGCTATTATCAGTAGAGATGTACTCTAGAAACCAGATAATTCGCCTTTTTCTACTGTTCTATTTTTCAAAGTGAAGTGGTGTTTAACACAAGGAAAATTGCAAGGCAAAGTAGATGAATATGTAGACATTTCTCGCATGAAAGAACCCTCTCGTAAGAAATGCAAGACAGAGTAAATTCTAATATAAGAAAAAGGAGAAAGAGTAGGTAAAAATAAAATAAGATTAGTACTATAGAGAGCCAGCTTTTGGTAGGACACGTACCTTGTCTTTTATGTGAGCCAACTTCATCATGTTCTCCTCTAATGTACACCACATATTTAGGTCAGTGCAATCATGAATATCTAATCTTTGGAGGTTGATGAGCTGTTCCATGCCCTCGTGCAAACACTTGATACCCTTACATTTCGAGATATGAAGAGTCACCAGAGAGGTGGGTAGGAGACATACCCTTTCACCCAAGTGTTTTAATTAAGGGCAGCCACTAATGTCTAGTGCTTGGAGACCGCTGAGTTGATGTAAGCTTTCTGGAAAAGAACTCAGGACATCACAGCGAAACAGGACAAGTTCTTTGAGGGAGGTTAATTCTCCTAATGGCAAGTGATGCCATGCTGTCGCAACTCGCAGCTTGTAGCTTTTCGAGTTGCCACATGTTCTCGTTCAGCCATTTTGGCAACTCTTCCAAGTATTTGTCTTCTAGTGTTAGAGTCTCCACAGAGGAGCGATGTTGGATGACCTCTCGGTGAGCCGGTTAGATCGACTAAGCTTTCAATATGCAAATCAGCTGGGGCTGTGGAAGTGTCAAGCAACCTCCACCGATGCAGAGGCACCTTGCTGTTTTCAATCGACAAATTAGTAGTTACAGGAGAAAAACAGCTTTATCATCGTTTGATATCTTCCACTTTTTAGCTTTAGGTGGAAGCGGTTTCAACCTTAACAGGGGGCAATCATGAATTTCTAACTTTTCAAGCACGTGATCCTCACCACTAGAGTGTGACGGGGTCCACTCTTCCAGGTTTACCATGTCTCTGAGAACCAGATGCTTTAGGTTTGGCGCTTGGTCCAAGATTACCCAGCCGGAAAGTCGACACCGTTGTAACGACATATCTCCAGCTTCTTCAATGTGCTCGGTGGCACCAGATTTCCCATCAAAATTTTGTGATCCACAAATCTCTCAGCCCCTCGTGTCCACTCCAAGCTTCAAGTCCTCAAGTTTTTTCTTCCCCATCAAATTTATACGCTGGGCCTCTTCTACGGACTTCACATTTTCAAGTCCAAATAACTTGAGCACCACAGATCTATGTGTTGTAGCAGGACCAGGTTGCTACTAGAGTGGTCATCACCAGTGCTGCACCCCAAAGTGTGGTAACGATATTGCACTGCTGCCAACCCGAGGGGCTTTGGAGATTGCCCAACAACCATTTATATCAAGAAACTTCAAACTATCCATTGTACCTATATTTGCTGGTATCTTTCCAAGACAAATGCATTCTCATGAGGTTCAATGTATGCAGTTTTCTCATGTTACAAATACTTTCAGGTATACTCCTCATATAATTAGAAGACAAGTCCAAAAGCTCCAGATTGGAAAGATTATCGCATATATAGTTGATGAGACTGTCCATTGTATCTTCACTCATATTAATCAGCCCAGACACATTCAAATGTTGCAGATTGGACAGACCAGCCAAAGCTTCATCTAGACAAACAATACTACGACACCCTGATAGATCAAGATGCACCAAATTTTTTAGACTCCGAAATGATCTCGGCAATTCTGACATCATCAGACAACCTGACAAATTTAAGTACTTGAGTTGAATGAATGTGCCCAAAGCTTCGGGGAGCTTTTGAAGATCACACTTCTCTCGAAGATAAGTTCAGATACTCAAGTTTGTTCAGTGGTGCCCAAAACTTCTGCTTCCCGGCAACTTTCAAGATATGAGCTGAATGATAAGTTCAAATACTCTAGTTTGGATAGGGCGCCGAGAGCTTCTGGCATCTCTCCAATTTTTTTGCAGTGAGATAAGTTCAAATATTTCAGTTTTGTGAGGCTGCCCAAGAACTCTGATATACCTCCAATACAAGAGCAATTTGACAAATCAAGATGCACTAATTCTTTTAGCCTCCCGAATGATTCAGTGCAACTTTGCAATTTCTGAACAACCGGACAAATCAAGATATGCCAGACCTTCAATTTTTCCAATGGATTCTGGTAAAGCTAAGATTTTAGAAGACCCGTGAAGGTTGAGGTACATTAACTTTGAGAGCGTGCTGATATCATTCGGAATGAGTGCATCTTGGACTCTTGGAGCATTAAGATACCTCAATGCTTCAATACACCAACAGAATCCTGCAACTTATGTATGATGCACTCGCTTAAGTCAAGGACGCGCAAGGACTTGGCAGATGAAAATGCAGCATGGTGAAGTTTAATTTTGTCACAGTCCATAAAACGGAGTGCCCTTATTTTGGATGACTCAAAGCCCAATGGCTTACTACAATCATCAAGCAATGCATAATGGTACGAGCTTCCTCGTTGTTCCCGCCTTTGCCAACGACAAGAATCTCATCGTACATGACTACTCTTGCTAAGTCATGTACCAGATCATGCATGGTCAACAATGTAATATCTTCATCATACAGTTTGATAGTCTGCAAGAAAATCATTTTACAGAGTCAGATTTGTGGGTTTCCTATATTTAAGACAATTTGTGAATTAATTTAGTTATTGAATAGTAATTTCTACTTGTGTTTCTATGTTGTTTCGCAAGTGTAGATTTTTTACCTAAACTGCAAAACTGTAAAATTAGATAAGTATGTGCTTAAGTGTCACCAGCAAACAAACGTAATACATTTCTCGGACAAGTGCAAAGCAGTTTTGGATGACACGGTGGTGTTTCTCAATGCATTGCAGTCAATTAACATTATATTGAAAAAAATAGATAGTTCCAAAATTCTGAGAAATCCTAAGAAACCAAAGAAGGAAAAGTAATCATACGATGAAACAAGTCTAGAAAACTCATAAATAATTTACGTAGACTACAGAAAAATCATCTACGATAAATCAGAATTTCTTTAAAAATGTGAAGGCATAAAAAAGCAACACAAAGATTTATGTAAGATTCCTAGTGCTAGTTAGGCTCGTATGCGTAAACCTTCGCTACGTCATTGTGAAAGAAAAATCTAGATAGTTTGGAAAGTTAAGAATCAAATTATATGATTTATTATTCAGGAATAGTTAATCAATCAGAAATGTAATTTTCCTTGTAATATTATACTAGATCAAGCCATGGTGTTTTGACTATAGTTTAAAATCCAGACAAGATCGCTGGTCGTAGTGGAATAGACCAGATCCGGCGACCCTATTGGTTTCTTAAGCTCTACATATTGTTCCAGGGCAAACCAAGTGCTTGTTTGGATAGAAAGTTTTTGCGCTAGATTTTAGGAAAACTCGTTTCGGTAATAATTTCCTGAAAAACAGTATTACTAATTACTTGGTTATTAAGAATAAGCAGATGGAAAATCCTATTTGGCAATTTTGTTGAGAAACAATATTAGGGTAGCTGTAATTAGTTTCCTATAAACGCTGCTTCGAAGGACGATGAATATTCATTTCCCAAAACTTTAATTGTTTGGATTGTGGAAACCAATTTTTCCTTATCCGTGTTTTAAATGCCGCATCCAAAAGAGATTTTGTTAGTTATACGGTTGCCTGGTATTATGGTAAACCAGTTTTGTTGGAACACTGTATCCAAACAAGTGTAAGTGGCAAGACGTGGGTGTCGGTTTCATGTACGATTGTAGTCTCAAATTATAAATAATCCTAGTGGCATATAATATGCGGATTTGGAATTCATATGTACCAATAGAATTGGATTACTAATCGCACAAAATTGCAACATTCTAAATTGATCCTTATTTGCGTATGGGCATGCACTATAATCTTGAACTATTTGTTTTGCAGTTTTCAAGATAATGTCATGTTTCGGCTTGATAGTAAAAGCATCATTCATACAAAAGTGAAAATAATAGAGTTGTTTCATTGCAAGAAATGTATGTATTTTTCACGACCAGGAATAGACTTTGACTGCTAAGGAATGTGAGGATTTCTCATAAATTCCCCAAGTTAGCACTACATCTGTTCCGTTTTACTTTTGGAAATTAATAGGGTCAGCCTAAAAATATTGTCCACTACTACTTTATTTATATGTTTGTAATATATAATAAATATACTCCCTCCGAACTATATTAACTTAATATGGATGTATCTAAAGATACTTTAGTTCTAGATAGATCCATATTAGTGACAATTAATATGAATCAGAGGGAGTAGTATTTTTGTGGTACCTCTAGTAGTAACATTTCCACATGGCAAACCACTTATGGATTCACGATTGATGGATCCAGCTCTATCTATGGAAATTTATATGTTAAATGTGGGTGCAGTTTAACTTCACAATTTAGGGTGGACATTCCCTACAACATTACCTTTTGCTACTAGCCATCACTACTTTTGGTACTATATGCTTTCGTTGCATCACAATGATTCAAAGAAAAGAAAAAATTGTTCTATCACATAGGGTATGCATAAACTCACCAATGATGACTTTAATGTTCAAGGAAAGAGAATCCCAAAAGCTGACTAATGTATCTCTCACCAAGTTGCCAAGTAGAGAAACCAAGAGAAACCCATTGGCCAATAAGATCATCTTTAATTATCTTGTGACCTTTTGGAAATATTGCACAATAGGCAAAGCAGAGCTTCAAATATGAAGGCATGACACTATAGCTCAACTTCAGAGACGCAAACACTTGTGAGGAAGATGTATCTTTCGAAGAAGATACATTCCATATATCACTGTCTCGATCGATTCCCATTCACTAAACCTCATAGATTGCAGCATGTATCCAAGTGATTGAGCTGCTAAAGCCACACCAGCACACTTCATTGCAATGACCTTCCCTATCTTCTCTAATTCTTCTTTATCACGTCTAGATTCAAATACACTCCTTTGCTTTATTATAGACCAACAGATGTCATCATTCAATGGTGCTAATTTGTATGGTTTGATGGTAGAGATTTTTTTTGCTTTGTCCTCATCTCGTGTGGTTACAATAACAACCACATTACCGCCCTTCCCAACCCTAAGCATGTCCATCAGACTTTGCAGATGAAATTCCTCACCCTCCCATAGGTCATCTAAAACAATCGTAATCTTCTTATCACCAAAGAACTTTTGAAGTGATTTATGTATCACCTCCATTCCAGTGTACTCACTCTCCTTCTCTTTCTCTCGATAGTTGTGATATGATAGAGTTTCCAATTTTCTTCAGATCAAATGTCCTGGGACACATAGACCCACACCCGAGAGTATTCTTTGAACTGAGTATTATTGTAAATCATTTTGGCCAAGGTTGTCTTGCCAAGTCCCCCAATGCCATATATAGGAAGGATTGTGATCTCTTCTGTCATGCTATCAAATAAAGAAGACAATATTTCCTCTTTCTCCTCAGTCCTCCCAACAATTTGTGTCTCCATGATTGACGATGTTTCCCGTATGTTGGTGACCTTCGGCTCATTGGCATTAGTGCCTTCGTTAATCTGAATTTTTTGTGTTGGTCGCTTATCACCTCCAGATCCTCCCTCATCTTCTCCATCTTATTGGCCATTGTGACCTTGGGAACGACTGTGATACAAGGGATCATAATTGCCAAATATTTTTTGAAGGATAACTGCAAGAGAGTTTTTTCGTTAGTACTGTGTGAAAGGGCAAGCAGTGTACAACTGCATTCAGCCCAATAGGAGATTAGGTTAAAACATTAAGAGCCACATCGTCTTGTTTCTATCAGAACAAATTTAGTTTATTTTTGAAATATACATAACATATGCTACTGTTACAATAATATAAGAAAAGTAGATTCAGAAATGAAAAGTCTTAAAAACTGAAACCTAAAACACATAAGGCCATGTGAAGATACATAAATTAACTTACTGCACAAAATACATGGATACTAGTACAAATCTTTGATATTTAATTAGCTCCAGCAAGTTTAGAAACCAAAACTACACAGATAAATCACAAAAACTACATGGCGAGGAGAGTTTTTCTATAGAAAGAAGTGATGACCATGTCTTTAGTTTCAAGAGTAACCACGAAGTACAATGAACTGGGATTTCTGTACCGCACATATACCTTCCGCGCGGACAGCTGGGAGATTACTTCAGTGTCGGCCTCGAACTCATCAATCATGTCTGAGATGGCGTACATCGCGTCCTTGAGCCGCTTCAGCCACAGAAGTGTAGATTTATCCGTAACCGACCGCCTCCCGCGTCTCTTTCGAGCAGGGCGTCGACAGACTCGAGCGCCATTTTCATCTTTTTCAGGTCCTTCTCGAAGTTCTGATGCAGCTTGATCTGACCTCCGATCGCAGAAGCAATCTGGTCGCCGACCACCTTGAGGATGGCTGCGGCAAGCAAGCCGCCGAGCGCCGCCATGGCCGCTGCTGCTCGCGCTCAATCTGGGGAGCGATGGGACGACCTTAATGGCTTTATGGTGCGGGATATTTTGCGGGATCAATTCTCCGTGGAGCTAGTCTGTGATCTTCTAGTATTTATCTTTCCCTGTGGTGCATGGTAGGCTCGGCCGCATGGCGTGTCCAGCTTGGCTTGGACCCGTGTGAAAGGCATCCACAAGATCGCAGCGCGATTGAGAACCAAAGCACAACCGGACGTTAGCGAAATGAGAGAAAAGAGGAAAGAGCAAGGAAATTTCCTCACCATTTGACACGTTGATTGGCTTGGAGTGGGAGGGCCAATTCAAGATCGCGAAATGAGAGAAGGAGGAAAGAGCCAGTGAAATTTCCTACACAAGAAGCGGGCCAAGTAGCCAACTGGAGTACTATGCATCAAGCCCCCGCGCGGACTCTTCTCGTTTCCTATTCGCAAGTCGGACACGGTCGCGACAGCAACGGCGTGGACACGATTGGCCTAGAAGCTCGAAGAAGAATGTCGGGACCTTGATGGATATTAGTTGAATTACACTGATTTTTTCTCAAAAAGGATCGTGTGTTTTTGGTTGTTTTCTGGGACCTTGATCACTACAGGAATGGTGCAAGGCACCGACGGCCTGCTGATACGCCGAGGGCCAAAAGTTAGGGCCATCGGTGTATGGCCCGGCCAGTCCAGCCCGCGAAGAGTGTCCTCGGCGTAGGCAACGCTACACCGATGGCTACCATCGGCGTACTCCGGCCGTCGGCGTAGGTCTAGACACGCGCCCTCCAAAGCCAGGCCGTGATGGCGTTGTCACGGCGTTAGAGCTACGCCGATGGCCACCCTCGACATAGGATCCTCCTCTCTTTTTTCTAATCTACGCCGACGGCGCTCGGTGTAGCCTTGAATTTTGTTCCCTCCATGCACCCCCTTCCGTGGATTGCCTTTTTAAGTTTCAACTGAATAGCAGAAAATAATAATAAAAAATCCAAAAATAAAATCATTCGAGATGTTCATGTGTTATGTCATCTAGTTGCAAGAGAATTTAACAAAAATGAATTTCGAAATTGCGTCATGTATCGGCAAAACGGCTTTTCTTGTTGCATACGACGTCGGAAAAACATGTATAATATATAAAAATCATCGTGGGAAAAAGTTACATCTCAGTTCACAAGGGTTTACTCGGTTGGAGTTCTTTTTAGATTATAAAAATTCCAAACAAAAATATGAATGCAGGAAGATTTTATTTTTGACAGAAATTCAGGATTTTATATATTTTTTAATTTGTTTTAAAAATTAAATTAATTATTGCATCTTGCAAAAAATTATCATTACTTAACCATTGATATTTATTTAAAAAATATTTAAAATTCAAAATGATAAAGAGTTATGATATCACGGTCTAAGGATTAATATAATTGATATGGCAGCAATGTTTCTGCTTCTTTCATGGAAGCTCAATCGAAAGGAACGAAAATGTTAAGCGTCCAAGGGCTGGAGTAGTGTGAGTATGGGTGACCAAATTGGAAGTTTGACGTAATTTGATCTAAGATTAAGTGTAGTCAAAGTTAAAATGATTCATGTGAGAGACTAAAAAAATTGGAAACAAAATAAAAAAATTGAAGTTAACGAACGGCGTGGCTTGCGCCGATGGTCTAGACACCGACGGCCACCCTCGGCGTATACCGGCTACACTGAGGGTCTGGTCTACGCCAACGATCCACGTGGCTCTGCCGAAGAGAACCTCTGCCGAGGAGGTTGGGTGTAGCCTACGCCGATTCCTGTAGTGGATTCTCTTTATTTCAACGACAACGCATACTGTAATAAATTAATAGTTTTTCTATATTACATCGTACAACTACATAATTTAAGGTGTCAGAGTTGTTTGAGTCTTTCCGGTTAAAATGCGCCATGGTGCATCTCTGCGGCTATAGTCCATAGACATGGAATTGGCCCTCAAAGTGGATGTGTAGCATGTGATGTATGTTGTTGAGACATATTACTCCCTCCGTCCACAAGAGAATATCTCAAATTTGTTAAAATGTCAATGTAGTACTAGATACAACCAACGTTATCTAAAGCTGAGAACAAGTGGAAATCGGTGACCGAATCAATGGAACTAATTAGGGTACTAGTAAACATCGTAATCGGTGGTCACTGGTTGTCTCTTTCGTCAATCAGTGCATGATTACGCATCGCGTGAATTCACACCCTCCCCTGCATCGTGCATGCCATCTCGAAATAATACAGGAGAAGTCACTGCAGCTAGGCAACGACATATCTGAACCATAAATATTACGGAGAAATCGTGTTCGTGGACTGACCATCTTGATCATGTTAAAGAGGAACTGAACTACTTGAGGTTCATCTTGGCGTTCCTGTTCTGGTCCATCTCATCTGACCATAGGATGATCGATGATCTGCTTGACTCAAGGTTACTTGCCTTCCACGAGAAACTGAAGCACACAAATACACAATGATCCATGACCGGCCGCGCAGAGCCAGGGTGGGCCACTGTTCGCCTCCCGGCCGTGGGTCCCCTCCGCACGGCCCGATCCGGTGCACCTCGCCTCTCGCCCTGGCAACATATAGATTTGTCAGCGACCTGCGCTGTTTCCCGGCGACGGTGAGGAGAAACAGGGCAACTGCGCGGTGATGCGCTATTCCGCTGCCCAGCTTCCAATCCATCGGCGAGGGATCGAGGCGGCGGCTGCACGGCGAGTAGCTGTTCGTCCTGCATAGTCCCTGCCCCAGTTGAGTTCGTCGGACCTGCAGCCGGCAACCGCACTGTGGTCTCTATTCTCTAAGGACGCTGGGAAGGACATTGCCGGGGAACTCAAGATTAGAACCTACTCAGTAAGTTTCTTCTGCACTACAGTATGTATGTGACTGAGTTTAACAGAATTGATTTCTGAATGTTGATGATGCGTATACATTCTTATAAAAATGAACCTCTGATCGAGTACACATTCTTTTGAGATTAATACACGAGAGCTCCATATGCCCTGAATATCTCACTTAGTCACAAGAACACCGTGACAGCCTGCATGCCTCTTAACTAAACTGCAAATGCCACAGAACTTGGGTTAACCTGCATCTCACAGTTTTAGCCAGGACTTGGATTGACCTGCATTTGCTGGGGTGTGTGTTTACAAACCGACGAGAACAACGAAAAACAAACACTATCTACTTCGTCAGTTTCAGGCCCTGCACATTCTCATCATGGAACTTCCTTCAGGTCCACCTCCTCTGCAGCAACATATAGTAGAGAAACACTGCAGCTCCCAGCATGTGACGCCGGCCAGCTGGTTCTCGGGTATCTCGGTTTGGCGCTTGCTCAGGCAACTCCTCAGCTCGATTCGTCCTGTTCCAGCCACCATCTTTCTCCAATCAGTTAGAAGCCGTAAAGTCATACCTTGAAAAATGTTCGAGCAGTATGAACTACCGAGCTATCACACTACCTTATTATATCGTACTACCGAGCAGTCTGAACTACCGAGCCATAAAGACATACCTAGAAAAATGGATGAAATCAGAGGCGCTGGCGCGCCCGATTCACTCCACGTACCAAGGGTTGCCAAAGGGTTTCCGACGCTTCTACTGTGCATCAAAACCGGTCAGCTACTTTTGAAACATGCGGGTGCGCCCAAAACAAAGCCGGGTCCAGCTATTGGGATCGTTATGAGGCCGACATTGGCAGTACATAAAGCAGGGGATGTGAGCTACAGGGCGCGCATTGAGACAATGTATAGTTCTGTAGAAAAGGAATATATAATGCTTGATGATGTGCAGCCTCGAGGTTCCCGGCAAATTTGGTGTTTGAGGATTCCATTCTGCAGAGCATAACTGAAAGAATGTAAACCCTGCCGCCACACGTGGTCTCTCGAGTTTAATCTGATATCAAGTAGCTACAGATTCATTACAAGTTCCCTGGTGCACGCTGCAGCATTGAAAATTTACGAACACCAAATCGGACTTCAGTAAAAGGAGGCCGTAACGCACCAGGCGTCGGAGGCGTCGGAGAAGGAGTGGATCCGGCGGCCTCTCTTCTCCTTGCGGCCGGCGGGGCGAGAGAGGTCCGGCTGCAAGAGAGCATCCTCGCCTTGCGTCCTGCATGCTAGCCGTGCCGTTCCCGTGGAGGAGTACGTTCTCGATCTCATGGGAGCACCTGCCCAGAGGATGGATGCTCTGAGTAGCGGGGTGCCGAACGCCCTGCCCTGTTTCTCGGCGCCGGC
The DNA here is from genome assembly GCF_019359855.2 of Lolium perenne. Classification (NCBI taxonomy): domain Eukaryota; kingdom Viridiplantae; phylum Streptophyta; class Magnoliopsida; order Poales; family Poaceae; genus Lolium; species Lolium perenne. The sequence goes on along the minus strand of NW_027249020.1, from coordinate 162,745 downwards.
GAGGAGAAACAGGGAAGCTGCGCTGTGATGCGCGACATTCGATTCATCGGCGACGACACTGAGGCGGCAGTGTCGCAAGTCGTTTGCTCTCGACCCTCATTTGGGTTCGTCGGACCTGCAGGAGGCAACCGGCGTCTGATCTATGGATGACGGGAAGGACATGGCCGGCGACCACAAGATCGCTCAGTAAGTTGCTTCTTCCTTCCAGTTCCACACCATACCAATGGGTTTCAGAGAATGATTTCTGAATGTTGATGACGCATATAAATTATACAGAAAATGAATGACGAGTATATACATTACTTTTGAGATTCAGTTTCCAGTTTGTCAAATAGTATATGCCTTCTTTTTTATGAACGCACGCAAAATCCATACGCCCTGAACATCTTGCTTAATCACAAAATTGGTGGTGTTCCGTCAGGCTCGGACACTGGATGAGGTAGAATAAATCTAACGCCCAAGCCACAACAAGTCTGACTCGATCGGGCATGCTCATTTTCTGTTCCTCTGCCCAAAACACAAAACACCAGTACAGTCAAATATGCTGACTTGCTCTGAGATTTCAACGTTTCGCCTCATTTACATTCATGCTTTCTTTAGTTTACTTTCGCAAGCTAGCAACTGATACTGGATCATGCTCTAAAAGTGTTGATCCAATGTTGCTTTCAGTTGTGGACCATGCCCAACACAAGCATGTATCAGAATCATAATTACGGCATAGATGGATGTCACAAAGATTACAACTACACACTGTTCGGTAAGAAAAGGACGAAACTAACAGGACACCCAGAGTTATCACTGTTTCATCACGTTGACACTCATGCTTTATTTTAATCGAACAAACTAAGCTAAGATACTATGAATCTCAATCAGTCTGAAAGAAATCTTGAAAGTTAATTCAGGCTCTCAATTTTGCAACTTACTGTGTCCGTATAACCTGTCTAGGCCACTAGTCCTAGTAAAATTCCTGCAAATCGAATAATGAAAATTCTTTGATCTTGGGTTCTACTAGTAGTTCATATGAATAATAAGCTGGATACATAAAGCAAATGCTACGTTCCGACAAATTTCCAAGCGTGATGCACTGGTTGGTACTGCAAACAAATCCTCAGTTACTTGTGTTGATCTTTTCATTAGCAATGGCTATTATACATCACTGCATTGTGCCTCATAACAATCCCACACACTACTCCTCTACAAGCAAAGTCCTTGAGGCCGCAGACATTCCCGATAACAAGGTTGTGACTCATTGGGGATACAATTTCGACCTGATGCAAACTGACAAAAGAACAACGGCTTACTAGACTGGGGTAACCATCTGGGTAGGGGCGGGCGGCTTGGCTGGAGTGAGGCCCTTCTTGCGAGCAGACTTTGCCAGGTTGGAGAGGGCGCCGATCTGCTCCGGTGAGAGGGGGGCTGTCGAAGGCGGCGGAGTACTTGCCGAGGACCTCGACTCCTCTCCCTTTTCAGCTATGGCGAGGCCCCTCTTGGAGACAACCAGCTTGCGCGCCAGGCGCATGGTGGTGTTCCCCCCTCCGGTGACTGCGTGCTTGCCATTCTGTACACGGTGGCTTTTCCTGGTGGCGACCAACGGCCGGCGACTTCTTGGCTCTCTGCGGACGGCGAGATGGGGTGTGCGGCATGCGCAAGTGGCGGATGACTTGCAGTAACCCTTGGTGGGCTGGCGTCCACCGCCCCAACAACAGGACCCATGGTTGGCACGTCCCGCCTGGCTGGTTCTCGGGGCCCAGCGCCGAGAGCTCGACAAAGGCATACCTCTCTTGCAGGAGCGGAATGATGGCAACCTGAAACCGGAGTGTCGGGCTCGAATTAGTCAGACACATCGACCAGCACGGGTGTCGCGTGCAGCGCGGCAGACGAAGCACTAAACCTGCGCGTGGCCTTGGCCTGCACGCCGTGCATCTCCAGACCTAGGGCAGCAGCAGTCGCAGCTGGCTGACGGCGACAGCGAGGGCGCCGTCAGTGCCAGCGTTGATGTGCGATATACACTGGCTAGCTCAACCAGCTCTAGAGAATTTCCTGCAAAGTAAATAATGACAGTTCTTTGATTAGCCGGTACTTTGCTGCAAAGGAATTCCCAGGTTACTATGTCAATCTTTACAATGTTAGTGGCTATTATCAGTAGAGATGTACTCTAGAAACCAGATAATTCGCCCTTTTTCTACTGTTCTATTTTTCAAAGTGAAGTGGTGTTTAACACAAGGAAAATTGCAAGGCAAAGTAGATGAATATGTAGACATTTCTGCATGAAAGAACCCTCTGTAAGAAATGCAAGACAGAGTAAATTCTAATATAAGAAAAAGGAGAAAGAGTAGGTAAAAATAAAATAAGATTAGTACTATAGAGAGCCAGCTTTTGGTAGGACACGTACCTTGTCTTTTATGTGAGCCAACTTCATCATGTTCTCCTCTAATGTACACCACATATTTAGGTCAGTGCAATCATGAATATCTAATCTTTGGAGGTTGATGAGCTGTTCCATGCCCTCAGGCAAACACTTGATACCCTTACATTTCGAGATATGAAGAGTCACCAGAGAGGTGGGTAGGAGACATACCCTTTCACCCAAGTGTTTTAATTAAGGGCAGCCACTAATGTCTAGTGCTTGGAGACCGCTGAGTTGATGTAAGCTTTCTGGAAAAGAACTCAGGACATCACAGCGAAACAGGACAAGTTCTTTGAGGGAGGTTAATTCTCCTAATGGCAGTGATGCCATGCTGTCGCAACTCTGCAGTTGTAGCTTTTCGAGTTGCCACATGTTCTCGTTCAGCCATTTTGGCAACTCTTCCAAGTATTTGTCTTCTAGTGTTAGAGTCTCCACAGAGGAGCGATGTTGGATGACCTCTGGTGAGCCGGTTAGATCGACTGAGCTTTCAATATGCAAATCAGTGGGGCCAGGGAAGTGCTGAAGCAACCTCCACTGATGCAGAGGCACCTTGCTGTTTTCAACTGACAGCTTAGTAGTTACAGGAGAAAAAACAGTTTATCACTGTTTGATATCTTCCACTTTTTAGCTTTAGGTGGAAGCGGTTTCAACCTTAACAGGGGGCAATCATGAATTTCTAACTTTTCAAGCACGTGATCCTCACCACTAGAGTGTGACGGGGTCCACTCTTCCAGGTTTACCATGTCTCTGAGAACCAGATGCTTTAGGTTTGGCAACTTGGTCCAAGATTACCCAGGCTGGAAAGCTGACATCGTTGTAACGACATATCTCCAGCTTCTTCAATGTGCTCGGTGGCACCAGATTTCCCATCAAAATTTTGTGATCCACAAATCTCTCAGCCCCTCGTGTCCACTCCAGTTTCAAGTCCTCAAGTTTTTTCTTCCCCATCAAATTTATACGCTGGGCCTCTTCTACGGACTTCACATTTTCAAGTCCAGTCAACTTGAGCACCACAGGATCTATGTGTTGTAGCAGGACCAGGTTGCTACTAGAGTGGTCATCACCAGGCTGCACCCCAAAGTGTGGTAACGATATTGCACTGCTGCCAACCTGAGGGGCTTTGGAGATTGCCCAACAACCATTTATATCAAGAAACTTCAAACTATCCATTGTACCTATATTTGCTGGTATCTTTCCAAGACAAATGCATTCTCATGAGGTTCAATGTATGCAGTTTTCTCATGTTACAAATACTTTCAGGTATACTCCTCATATAATTAGAAGACAAGTCCAAAAGCTCCAGATTGGAAAGATTACTGCATATATAGTTGATGAGACTGTCCATTGTATCTTCAGTCATATTAATCAGCCCAGACACATTCAAATGTTGCAGATTGGACAGACCAGCCAAAGCTTCATCTAGACAATCAATACTACGACAGCCTGATAGATCAAGATGCACCAAATTTTTTAGACTCCGAAATGATCTCGGCAATTCTGACATCATCGCACAACCTCGACAAATTTAAGTACTTGAGTTGAATGAATGTGCCCAAAGCTTCGGGAGCTTTTGAAGATCACACTTCTCTCGAAGATAAGTTCAGATACTCAAGTTTGTTCAGGGTGCCCAAAACTTCTGCTTCCTGGCAACTTTCAAGATATGAGCTGAATGATAAGTTCAAATACTCTAGTTTGGATAGGGCGCCGAGAGCTTCTGGCATCTCTCCAATTTTTTTGCAGTGAGATAAGTTCAAATATTTCAGTTTTGTGAGGCTGCCCAAGAACTCTGATATACCTCCAATACAAGAGCAATTTGACAAATCAAGATGCACTAATTCTTTTAGCCTCCCGAATGATTCAGTGCAACTTTGCAATTTCTGAACAACCGGACAAATCAAGATATGCCGACCTTCAATTTTTCCAATGGATTCTGGTAAAGCTAAGATTTTAGAAGACCCGTGAAGGTTGAGGTACATTAACTTTGAGAGCGTGCTGATATCATTCGGAATGAGTGCATCTTGGACTCTTGGAGCATTAAGATACCTCAGCTGCTTCAATACACCAACAGAATCTGCAACTTATGTATGATGCACTCGCTTAAGTCAAGGACGCGCAAGGACTTGGCAGATGAAAATGCAGCATGGTGAAGTTTAATTTTGTCACAGTCCATAAAACGGAGTGCCCTTATTTTGGATGACTCAAAGCCCAATGGCTTACTACAATCATCAAGCAATGCATAATGGTACGAGCTTCCCTCGTTGTTCCCGCCTTTGCCAACGACAAGAATCTCATCGTACATGACTACTCTTGCTAAGTCATGTACCAGATCATGCATGGTCAACAATGTAATATCTTCATCATACAGTTTGATAGTCTGCAAGAAAATCATTTTACAGAGTCAGATTTGTGGGTTTCCTATATTTAAGACAATTTGTGAATTAATTTAGTTATTGAATAGTAATTTCTACTTGTGCTTCTATGTTGTTTCGCAAGTGTAGATTTTTTACCTAAACCGCAAAACTGTAAAATTAGATAAGTATGTGCTTAAGTGTCACCAGCAAACAAACGTAATACATTTCTGACAAGTGCAAAGCATTTTTGGATGACCCGGTGGTGTTTCTCAATGCATTGCAGTCAATTAACATTATATTGAAAAAAATAGATAGTTCCAAAATTCTGAGAAATCCTAAGAAACCAAAGAAGGAAAAGTAATCATACGATGAAACAAGTCTAGAAAACTCATAAATAATTTACGTAGACTACAGAAAAATCATCTACGATAAATCAGAATGTCGTTCAAATTGAGAACGCATCTAAAAGAAACAAAAAGATTGATGTAAGATTCGTAGTGGTAGATAGGCTCGTATGCGTAAACCTTCGATACGTCATTGTGAAAGAAAAATCTAGATAGTTTGGAAAGTTAAGAATCAAATTATATGATTTATTATTCAGGAATAGTTAATCAATCAGAAATGTAATTTTCCTTGTAATATTATACTAGATCAAGCCATGGTGTTTTGACTATAGTTTAAAATCCAGACAAGATCGCTGGTCGAGTGGAATAGACCAGATCTGGCGACCCTATTGGTTTCTTAAGCTCTACATATTGTTCCAGGGCAAACCAAGTGCTTGTTTGGATAGAAAGTTTTTGCGCTAGATTTTAGGAAAACTCGTTCGTAATAATTTCCTGAAAAACAGTATTACTAATTACTTGGTTATTAAGAATAAGCAGATGGAAAATCCTATTTGGCAATTTTGTTGAGAAACAATATTAGGGTAGCTGTAATTAGTTTCCTATAAACGCGTTTTCAGAAGGACGATGAATATTCATTTCCCAAAACTTTAATTGTTTGGATTGTGGAAACCAATTTTTCCTTATCCGTGTTTTAAATGCCGCATCCAAAAGAGATTTTGTTAGTTATACGGTTGCCTGGTATTATGGTAAACCAGTTTTGTTGGAACACTGTATCCAAACAAGTGTAAGTGGCAGTACGTGGGTGTCGGTTTCATGTACGATTGTAGTCTCAAATTATAAATAATCCTAGTGGCATATAATATGCGGATTTGGAATTCATATGTACCAATAGAATTGGATTACTAATCGCACAAAATTGCAACATTCTAAATTGATCCTTATTTGCAGAAGGGCATGCACTATAATCTTGAACTATTTGTTTTGCAGTTTTCAGTATAATGTCATGTTTCGGCTTGATAGTAAAAGCATCATTCATACAAAAGTGAAAATAATAGAGTTGTTTCATTGCAAGAAATGTATGTATTTTTCACGACCAGGAATAGACTTTGACTGCTAAGGAATGTGAGGATTTCTCATAAATTCCCCAAGTTAGCACTACATCTGTTCCGTTTTACTTTTGGAAATTAATAGGGTCAGCCGAAAAAATATTGTCCACTACTACTTTATTTATATGTTTGTAATATATAATAAATATACTCCCTCCGAACTATATTAACTTAATATGGATGTATCTAAAGATACTTTAGTTCTAGATAGATCCATATTAGTGACAATTAATATGAATCAGAGGGAGTAGTATTTTTGTGGTACCTCTAGTAGTAACATTTCCACATGGCAAACCACTTATGGATTCACGATTGATGGATCCAGCTCTATCTATGGAAATTTATATGTTAAATGTGGGTGCGCTTTAACTTCACAATTTAGGTGGACATTCCCTACAACATTACCTTTTGCTACTAGCCATCACTACTTTTGGTACTATATGCTTTCGTTGCATCACAATGATTCAAAGAAAAGAAAAAAATTGTTCTATCACATAGGGTATGCATAAACTCACCAATGATGACTTCGAATGTTCAAGGAAAGAGAATCCCAAAAGCTGACTAATGTATCTCTCACCAAGTTGCCAAGTAGAGAAACCAAGAGAAACCCATTGGCCAATAAGATCATCTTTAATTATCTTGTGACCTTTTGGAAATATTGCACAATAGGCAAAGCAGAGCTTCAAATATGAAGGCATGACACTATAGCTCAACTTCAGAGACGCAAACACTTGTGAGGAAGATGTATCTTTCGAAGAAGATACATTCCATATATCACTGTCTCTGATCGATTCCCATTCACTAAACCTCATAGATTGCAGCATGTATCCAAGTGATTGAGCTGCTAAAGCCACACCAGCACACTTCATTGCAATGACCTTCCCTATCTTCTCTAATTCTTCTTTATCACGTCTAGATTCAAATACACTCCTTTGCTTTATTATAGACCAACAGATGTCATCAGTCAATGGTGCTAATTTGTATGGTTTGATGGTAGAGATTTTTTTTGCTATGTCCTCATCTCGTGTGGTTACAATAACAACCACATTACCGCCCTTCCCAACCCTAAGCATGTCCATCAGACTTTGCAGATGAAATTCCTCACCCTCCCATAGGTCATCTAAAACAATCAGAATCTTCTTATCAGCCAAAGAACTTTTGAAGTGATTTATGTATCACCTCCATTCCAGTGTACTCACTCTCCTTCTCTTTCTCTGATAGTTGTGATATGATAGAGTTTCCAATTTTCTTCAGATCAAATGTCTGGGACACATAGACCCACACCTGAGAGTATTCTTTGAACTGAGTATTATTGTAAATCATTTTGGCCAAGGTTGTCTTGCCAAGTCCCCCAATGCCATATATAGGAAGGATTGTGATCTCTTCTGTCATGCTATCAAATAAAGAAGACAATATTTCCTCTTTCTCCTCAGTCCTCCCAACAATTTGTGTCTCCATGATTGACGATGTTTCCCGTATGTTGGTGACCTTCGGCTCATTGGCATTAGTGCCTTCGTTAATCTGAATTTTTTGTGTTGGTCAGTTATCACCTCCAGATCCTCCCTCATCTTCTCCATCTTATTGGCCATTGTGACCTTGGGAACGACTGTGATACAAGGGATCATAATTGCCAAATATTTTTTGAAGGATAACTGCAAGAGAGTTTTTTCGTTAGTACTGTGTGAAAGGGCAAGCAGTGTACAACTGCATTCAGCCCAATAGGAGATTAGGTTAAAACATTAAGAGCCACATCGTCTTGTTTCTATCAGAACAAATTTAGTTTATTTTTGAAATATACATAACATATGCTACTGTTACAATAATATAAGAAAAGTAGATTCAGAAATGAAAAGTCTTAAAAACTGAAACCTAAAACACATAAGGCCATGTGAAGATACATAAATTAACTTACTGCACAAAATACATGGATACTAGTACAAATCTTTGATATTTAATTAGCTCCAGCAAGTTTAGAAACCAAAACTACACAGATAAATCACAAAAACTACATGGCGAGGAGAGTTTTTCTATAGAAAGAAGTGATGACCATGTCTTTAGTTTCAAGAGTAACCACGAAGTACAATGAACTGGGATTTCTGTACCGCACATATACCTTCCGCGCGGACAGCTGGGAGATTACTTCAGTGTCGGCCTCGAACTCATCAATCATGTCTGAGATGGCGTACATCGCGTCCTTGAGCCGCTTCAGCCACAGAAGTGTAGATTTATCCGTAACCGACCGCCTCCCAGCGTCCTCGAGCAGGGCGTCGACAGACTCGAGCGCCATTTTCATCTTTTTCAGGTCCTTCTCGAAGTTCTGATGCAGCTTGATCTGACCTCCGATCGCAGAAGCAATCTGGTCGCCGACCACCTTGAGGATGGCTGCGGCAAGCAAGCCGCCGAGCGCCGCCATGGCCGCTGCTGCTCGCGCTCAATCTGGGGAGCGATGGGACGACCTTAATGGCTTTATGGTGCGGGATATTTTGCGGGATCAATTCTCCGTGGAGCTAGTCTGTGATCTTCTAGTATTTATCTTTCCCTGTGGTGCATGGTAGGCTCAGTTTCGCATGGCGTGTCCAGTTTGGCTTGGACCCGTGTGAAAGGCATCCACAAGACTGCAGCGCGATTGAGAACCAGCACAACCGGACGTTAGCGAAATGAGAGAAAAGAGGAAAGAGCAAGGAAATTTCCCTCACCATTTGACACGTTGATTGGCTTGGAGTGGGGAGGGCCAATTCAAGATCGCGAAATGAGAGAAGGAGGAAAGAGCCAGGAAATTTCCTACACAAGAAGCGGCCAAGTAGCCAACTGGAGTACTATGCATCAAGCCCCCGCGCGGACTCTTCTCGTTTCCTATTCGCAAGTCGGACACGGTCGCGACAGCAACGGCGTGGACACGATTGGCCTAGAAGCTCGAAGAAGAATGCTGGGACCTTGATGGATATTAGTTGAATTACACTGATTTTTTCTCAAAAAGGATCGTGTGTTTTTGGTTGTTTTCTGGGACCTTGATCACTACAGGAATGGTGCAAGGCACCGACGGCCTGCTGATACGCCGAGGGCCAAAAGTTAGGGCCATCGGCGTATGGCCCGGCCAGTCCAGCCCGCGAAGAGTGTCCTCGGCGTAGGCAACGCTACACCGATGGCTACCATCGGCGTACTCCGGGCCGTCGGCGTAGGTCTAGACACGCGCCCTCCAAAGCCAGGCCGTGATGGCGTTGTCACGGCGTTAGAGCTACGCCGATGGCCACCCTCGACATAGGATCCTCCTCTCTTTTTTCTAATCTACGCCGACGGCGCTCGGTGTAGCCTTGAATTTTGTTCCCTCCATGCACCCCCTTCCGTGGATTGCCTTTTTAAGTTTCAACTGAATAGCAGAAAATAATAATAAAAAATCCAAAAATAAAATCATTCGAGATGTTCATGTGTTATGTCATCTAGTTGCAAGAGAATTTAACAAAAATGAATTTCGAAATTGCGTCATGTATCGGCAAAACGGCTTTTCTTGTTGCATACGACGTCGGAAAAACATGTATAATATATAAAAATCATCGTGGGAAAAAGTTACATCTCAGTTCACAAGGGTTTACTCGGTTGGAGTTCTTTTAGATTATAAAAATTCCAAACAAAAATATGAATGCAGGAAGATTTTATTTTTGACAGAAATTCAGGATTTTATATATTTTTTAATTTGTTTTAAAAATTAAATTAATTATTGCATCTTGCAAAAAATTATCATTACTTAACCATTGATATTTATTTAAAAAATATTTAAAATTCAAAATGATAAAGAGTTATGATATCACGGTCTAAGGATTAATATAATTGATATGGCAGCAATGTTTCGTTTCTTTCATGGAAGCTCAATCGAAAGGAACGAAAATGTTAAGCGTCCAAGGGCTGGAGTAGTGTGAGTATGGGTGACCAAATTGGAAGTTTGACGTAATTTGATCTAAGATTAAGTGTAGTCAAAGTTAAAATGATTCATGTGAGAGACTAAAAAAATTGGAAACAAAATAAAAAAATTGAAGTTAACGAACGGCGTGGCTTGCGCCGATGGTCTAGACACCGACGGCCACCCTCGGCGTATACCGGCTACACTGAGGGTCTGGTCTACGCCAACGATCCACGTGGCTCTGTCAAGAGAACCTCTGCCGAGGAGGTTGGGTGTAGCCTACGCCGATTCCTGTAGTGGATTCTCTTTATTTCAACGACAACGCATACTGTAATAAATTAATAGTTTTTCTATATTACATCGTACAACTACATAATTTAAGGTGTCAGAGTTGTTTGAGTCTTTCCGGTTAAAATGCGCCATGGTGCATCTCTGCGGCTATAGTCCATAGACATGGAATTGGCCCTCAAAGTGGATGTGTAGCATGTGATGTATGTTGTTGAGACATATTACTCCCTCCGTCCACAAGAGAATATCTCAAATTTGTTAAAATGTCAATGTAGTACTAGATACAACCAACGTTATCTAAAGCTGAGAACAAGTGGAAATCGGTGACCGAATCAATGGAACTAATTAGGGTACTAGTAAACATCGTAATCGGTGGTCACTGGTTGTCTCTTTCGTCAATCAGTGCATGATTACGCATCGCGTGAATTCACACCCTCCCCTGCATCGTGCATGCCATCTCGAAATAATACAGGAGAAGTCACTGCAGCTAGGCAACGACATATCTGAACCATAAATATTACGGAGAAATCGTGTTCGTGGACTGACCATCTTGATCATGTTAAAGAGGAACTGAACTACTTGAGGTTCATCTTGGCGTTCCTGTTCTGGTCCATCTCATCTGACCATAGGATGATCGATGATCTGCTTGACTCAAGGTTACTTGCCTTCCACGAGAAACTGAAGCACACAAATACACAATGATCCATGACCGGCCGCGCAGAGCCAGGGTGGGCCACTGTTCGCCTCCCGGCCGTGGGTCCCTCCGCACGGCCCGATCCGGTGCACCTCGCCTCTCGCCCTGGCAACATATAGATTTGTCAGCGACCTGCGCTGTTTCCCGGCGACGGTGAGGAGAAACAGGGCAACTGCGCGGTGATGCGCTATTCCGCTGCCCAGCTTCCAATCCATCGGCGAGGGATCGAGGCGGCGGCTGCACGGCGAGTAGCTGTTCGTCCTGCATAGTCCCTGCCCCAGTTGAGTTCGTCGGACCTGCAGCCGGCAACCGCACTGTGGTCTCTATTCTCTAAGGACGCTGGGAAGGACATTGCCGGGGAACTCAAGATTAGAACCTACTCAGTAAGTTTCTTCTGCACTACAGTATGTATGTGACTGAGTTTAACAGAATTGATTTCTGAATGTTGATGATGCGTATACATTCTTATAAAAATGAACCTCTGATCGAGTACACATTCTTTTGAGATTAATACACGAGAGCTCCATATGCCCTGAATATCTCACTTAGTCACAAGAACACCGTGACAGCCTGCATGCCTCTTAACTAAACTGCAAATGCCACAGAACTTGGGTTAACCTGCATCTCACAGTTTTAGCCAGGACTTGGATTGACCTGCATTTGCTGGGGTGTGTGTTTACAAACCGACGAGAACAACGAAAAACAAACACTATCTACTTCGTCAGTTTCAGGCCCTGCACATTCTCATCATGGAACTTCCTTCAGGTCCACCTCCTCTGCAGCAACATATAGTAGAGAAACACTGCAGCTCCCAGCATGTGACGCCGGCCAGCTGGTTCTCGGGTATCTCGGTTTGGCGCTTGCTCAGGCAACTCCTCAGCTCGATTCGTCCTGTTCCAGCCACCATCTTTCTCCAATCAGTTAGAAGCCGTAAAGTCATACCTTGAAAAATGTTCGAGCAGTATGAACTACCGAGCTATCACACTACCTTATTATATCGTACTACCGAGCAGTCTGAACTACCGAGCCATAAAGACATACCTAGAAAAATGGATGAAATCAGAGGCGCTGGCGCGCCCGATTCACTCCACGTACCAAGGGTTGCCAAAGGGTTTCCGACGCTTCTACTGTGCATCAAAACCGGTCAGCTACTTTTGAAACATGCGGGTGCGCCCAAAACAAAGCCGGGTCCAGCTATTGGGATCGTTACGAGGCCGACATTGGCAGTACATAAAGCAGGGGATGTGAGCTACAGGGCGCGCATTGAGACAATGTATAGTTCTGTAGAAAAGGAATATATAATGCTTGATGATGTGCAGCCTCGAGGTTCCCGGCAAATTTGGTGTTTGAGGATTCCATTCTGCAGAGCATAACTGAAAGAATGTAAACCTCGTCGCCACACGTGGTCTCTCGAGTTTAATCTGATATCAAGTAGCTACAGATTCATTACAAGTTCCCTGGTGCACGCTGCAGCATTGAAATTTACGCACACCAAATCGGACTTCAGTAAAAGGAGGCCGTAACGCACCAGGCGTCGGAGGCGTCGGAGAATGAGTGGATCCGGCGGCCTCTCTTCTCCTTGCGGCCGGCGGGGCGAGAGAGGTCCGGCTGCAAGAGAGCATCCTCGCCTCGCGTCCTGCATGCTAGCCGTGCCGTCCCCGTGGAGGAGAACGTGCTCGATCTCATGGGAGCACCTGCCCAGAGGATGGATGCTCTGAGTAGCGGGGTGCCGAGCGCCCTGCCCTGTTTCTCGGCGCCGGCGAGGAGAAACAGGGAAGCTGCGCTGTGATGCGCGACATTCGATTCATCGGCGACGACACTGAGGCGGCAGTGTCGCGAGTCGTTTGCTCTCGACCCTCATTTGGGTTCGTCGGACCTGCAGGAGGCAACCGGCGTCTGATCTATGGATGACGGGAAGGACATGGCCGGCGACCACAAGATCGCTCAGTAAGTTGCTTCTTCCTTCCAGTTCCACACCATACCAATGGGTTTCAGAGAATGATTTCTGAATGTTGATGACGCATATAAATTATTCAGAAAATGAATGACGAGTATATACATTACTTTTGAGATTCAGTTTCCAGTTTGTCAAATAGTATATGCCTTCTCTTTTATGAACACACGCAAAATCCATAAGCCCTGAACATCTTGCTTAATCACAAAATCGGTGGTGTTCTGTCAGGCTGGGACACTAGATGAGGTAAACTAAATCTACCGCCCAAGCCACAACAACAGTCTAACTCGGGCATGCTCATTTTCTGTTCCTCTACCCAATGCACAAAACACCAGTACAAATATGCTGAGTTCCTCTGAGATTTCAAGCGTTCCGCCTCGTTTACATTCATCCTTTCTTTAGTTAACTTTCACAAGCTAGCAACAGATACTGTATCATGCTCTAAAAGTGTTGAGCGAATGTTGCTTTCAGTTGTGGACCATGCCCAACACAATCATGTATCAGAAAAATTCAGAATCATCAGTACGGCGTAGATGGATGTCACAAAGATTACAAGTACACACTGTTAGGTAACAAAAAGGACGAAACTAACAGAACACCCAGAGTTATCACTCTTTCATCACGTTGACATTCATGCTTTCTACTAGCTAGTAGTTCATATGAATAATAGGCTGCATACATGAAGCAAATGTCACGTTCCGATCAATTTCCAAGTGTGATGCACTGGCTGGTACTGCAAACAAATCCTCAGTCACTTGTGTCGATCTTTTCATTAGCAGTGGCTATTATACACCACTGCATTGTGCTTCCTAACAATCCCACACACTACTCTACAAGCAAGGTCGTTGAGGCCGCGGACATTCCAGATAACAAGGTTGTGACTCATTGGGGGATACAATTTCGACCTCATGCAAACTGACAACAGAACAATGGCTTACTAGACCGGGGTAACTATCTGGGCAGGGGTGGGCGGCTTGGCTGGAGGGCGCCGTCGTAGAGAGGGCGCCGATCTGCTCCGGTGAGAGGGGAGCTGTCGTAGGGTGCAGAGTACTTGCCGAGAACCTCGTCATCTCATCTGATTCCCTCTCCCCTTTCAGCTATGGCGAGGCCCCTCTTGGAAACAACCAGCTTGCGAGCCAAGCATGATGGGCATCTGGGCGAGCTGGAGCAGCTGGAGTCCACCGCCCCAACAACAGGACCCATGATCGGCGCATCCCGCCTGGCTTGATCTGGGCCCTCCTGCCCAGCGCTGAGAGCTCGACAAGCGGCATGATGGTGACCTGAAACCGGAATGTGGGCCTCGAATTCGTCAGACACATCGACCAGCGCGGGTGTTCTGCGCGTCGGCGTGGCCTTTGCTTCCAGACCAGCACAGGTGTCACCATGGGCAGCAGCAGTTGCAGCTGGCATGGGAGCCTCGGGAGCCGTCAATGCCAGCGTTGATGTGCGATATACACTATCTAGCTCAACCAGCTCTAGACAAATCTCTGCAAAGTAAATAATGCCAGTTCGTTCATTAGCCAGTACTGCAAAGGAATTCCCAGATTACTATGTCGATCGTTACAATGTTAGTTGCTATTATCACTAGATGTACTCTAGAAACCAGAAAATTTCGTCCATTTTTTACTGCTCTACTATTCAAAGCAAAGTGGTGTTTAACAAAAGGAAAATTGCAAGGCAAAATAGATTAATATGTAGACAGTTGTGCATGAAAGAACCCTCTGTAGTAAATGCAAGACAGAGTAAATTCTAATATAAGAAAAGGAGAAAGAGTACGTAAAAATAAAATAAGATTAGTACTACAGAGAGCCAGCTTTGGTAGGACACGCACCTTGTCTTCTATGTGAGCCAGCTTCATCATGTTCTCCTCTAATTCGCACCACTGATTTAGGTCAGGGCAATCATAAATATGTAGTGTTTGGAGGTTGGTGAGTTGTTCCATGCCATCAGGAAAACACTTGATACCCTTACAATCCCAGATATCAAGAGTCACAAGAGAGCTGGGCAGGAGACATACACTTTCACCCAAGTGATTTAATTCAGGGCATCTATTAATGGATAGTTTCTGGAGACGGGTGAGTTGTTGTATGCTTTCTGGCAAAGAACACAAGACAGCACAGTCCACCAGGACAAGTTTTTTCAGGGAGGTTAATTCTCCTAACCAGTGCGGCAGTAATGCCATCTTGCTGCAACCCCGCAGTTGTAGCTCTTTGAGTTGCCAGTTGTTCTCGTTCAGCCATTTTGGCAGCTCTTCCAAGTATTTGTCTTCTAGTGTTAGAATCTTCAGAGAGGAGAGATGTTGGAAGACCTCTGGTGAGCCGGTCAGATCGACTGAGCTTTTAATATGAAAATCAGTGAGGCCAGGGAAGTGCTGAAGCAACCTCCACAGAGGTACGTTGCAGTTTTTAACCCACAACTTGGCAGTTACGGCAGAAAAAGAGGAGGTGACACTAGTGTGTGGTCCAGTACACTCTTCCCATGATGATAGCACATTATCATTCTCTGATATCACCCACTTTCTAGCTTTAGGAGGGAGCGGTTTAATCCTTAACGTGGGGCAATCATGAATTTCCAACTCTTCAAGCACGTGCTGCTCGCCAGTGGAGTGTGACGTGGTCCACTCTTCCAGGTTTGCCATGCCTCTGAGAACCAGACGATTTAGGTTTGGTAGTTGGTCCAAAGATTAGCCAGCCGGAAAGCTGACACCGATGTAACCACATATCTCAAACGTCTTCAATGTGCTTGGTGGCACCAGATTTTCCATCAAAATTTTGTGATCCACAAACCTCTCAGCATTTGGAGTCCACTTCAGTTTCAAGTACTCAAGATTTTCCTTCCCTGTCAAATTTATACATTGTGCCTCTTCTACGGACTTCACATTTTCAAGTTCAGTCAAGTTGAGCTCCACAGGATCTATGTGTCAGCAGGTGACGAGGTTGCTACTAGAGTGGCCATCACCAGGCTGCACCCCAAAGTGTGGTAACGATATTGCACTGCTGCCAACCTGAGGGGCTTTGGAGATTGCCCAACAACCATTTATATCAAGAAACTTCAAACTATCCATTGTACCTATATTTCCTGGTATCTTTCCAAGATAAATGCATTCTGTGAGGTTCAATGTATGCAGTTTTCTCAGGTTACAAATACTTTCAGGTATACTCCTCATACGATTATAAGACAAGTCCAAATGCTCCAGATTGGAAAGATTACTGCATATATGTAGGATAACGTTGCATAGAAAACAAAAATTTTCCTACCGCGAACACGCAATCCAAGCCAAGATGCAATCTAGAAGACGGTAGCAACGAGGGGGTATCGAGTCTCACCCTTGAAGAGATTCCAAAGCCTACAAGAGGAGGCTCTTGTTGCTGCGGTAGACGATCACTTGCCGCTTGCAAAAGCGCGTAGAAGATCTTGATCACGATCGGTTCCGGCGCCACGAACGGGCAGCACCTCCGTACTCGGTCACACGTTCGGTTGTTGATGAAGACGACGTCCACCTCCCCGTTCCAGCGGGCAGCGGAAGTAGTAGCTCCTCTTGAATCCGACAGCACGACGGCGTGGTGTCGGTGGCGGTGTAGAAGTCCGGCGGAGCTTCGCTAAGCAATGCGGGCAATATGGAGTGGAGGAGCTTGGCTAGGGTTTGGGAGGGGGTGGCCGGCCACTCTATGGGGGGCGGCCAGCTTATGGTCTTGGGGTGGCCGGCCCCCTCCCTTGGCCCCTCATTATATAGGTGGATCCCAAGTGTTGGTGTCCAAGTCTTCGAATAAGACCCGAAACCAAAACCTTCCATAGGAGAGGGAAACCTAGCCCAACTAGGACTCCCACCCAAAGGTGGGATTCCCACCTCCCATGTGGGGGGTGGCCGGCCCCCTATGGTGGAGTCCACTTGGGACTCCACCCCATCTAGGGCTGGCCGGCCATGGAGGTGGAGTCCCTTGTGACTCCACCTTCCTTGGTGGTTTCTTGGGGACTTTTCTAGAACCTTCTAGAACCTTCCATAGAACCTTCCGCGACATTTTATTTCACATAAAATGACATCCTATATATGAATCTTATTCTCCGGACCATTCCAGAACTCCTCGTGATGTCCGGGATCTCATCCGGGACTCCGAACAAATATTCGAACTCCATTCCATAATTCAAGTGCTACCATTTCAACATCCAACTTTAAGTGTGTCACCCTACGGTTCGAGAACTATGCGGACATGGTTGAGTACTCACTCAGACCAATAACCAATAGCGGGATATGTAGATCCATAATGGCTCCCACATATTCAACGATGACTTTAGTGATCGAATGGACCATACCCATATAAGACCAATTCCCTTGGTCTCGCGATATTTTACTTGTCCGAGGTGGGATCTTCGGTATCACTCTATAGCTTGATCAACCACGTCTCCCGACAAGTACTCTTTACTCGGACCGTGGTATGTGGTCTCTCATGAACTCATTCATATGCTTGCAAGACATTAGACGACATTCCACCGAGAGGGCCCAGAGTATATCTATCGCGTCATCGGGATGGACAAATCCCACTTTGTTGATCCATATGCCTCAACTCATACTTTCCGGATACTTAATCCCACCTTTATAGCCACCCATTTACGCAGTGGTGTTTGGTGTAATCAAAGTACCTTTCCGGTATAAGTGATTTACATGATCTCATGGTCATAAGGACTAGGTAACTATGTATCGAAAGCTTATAGCAAATAACTTAATGACGAGATCTTATGCTACGCTTAATTGGGTGTGTCCATTATATCATTCACACAATGACATAACCTTGTTATTAATAACATCCAATGTTCATGATTATGAAACTAATCATCTATTAATCAACAAGCTAGTTTAAGAGGCATACTAGGGACTTCTTGTTTGTCTACATATCACACATGTACTAATGTTTCGGTTAATACAATTCTAGCATGATATATAAACATTTATCATAAACATAAAGATATAAATAATAACCACTTTATTATTGCCTCTAGGGCATATCTCCTTCGATCTCCCACTTGCACTAGAGTCAATAATCTAGATTACATTGTAATATACCTAACACCCATGGCATTCTGGTGTTGGTCATGCTTTGCCCTAGGGAGAGCTTTAGTCAACGGATCTGCTACATTCGGATCGGTGTGTACTTTGCAAATCTTTACTTCTCCATCTTCGATGTACTCGCGAATCGAGTGGTAACGCAGCTTGATATGCTTCAGCCTCTTGTGTGACCTTGGCTCTTGTGCCATTGGCGATGGCACCCATGTTATCACAGTAAATGATTAATGGGTCCAATGCACTAGGAACCACACCGAGCTCTACAATGAACCTCTTCATCCATACCGCTTCTGATGAAGCCTCTGAAGCCGCTATGTACTCTGATTCTGTTGAAGACTTCGCCACCGTGCACTGCTTCGAGCTTGCCCAGCTTCTTTGCAGCACCATTCAATATAAACACGTACCCGAGATTGTGACTTAGAGTCATCGGGATCAGGTGTTCCAACTTGCATCGGTGTAACCGTTTACAACGAGCTCTTGGTCACCTCCATAACAAAGAAACATATCCTTAGTTCTTTTCAAGTACTTCAGGATATTCTTGACCGCTGTCAGTGTTCCATTCCTGGATCACTTTGATATCTGCTAGTCAAACTAACAGCATGTGCTATATCCGGTCTAGTACATAGCATGGCATACATGATAGATCCTCTTTTGCCGAGGCATAGGGGATGTTACACATCCTTTCTCTTTCTTCTCGCCGTAGCCGGTCCTTGAGTTTTACTCAATACCTTGCACAGTAACATAGGTAAGAACCCTTTCTTACTTTCGTCCATTCTAAACTTCTTTAGAATCTTGTCCAGATATGTACTCTGTGATAGCCCTATTAGGCGTCTTGATCTATCTCTATAAATCTTGATGCCTAATATATACGATGCTTCACCAAGGTCTTTCATTGAAAAACTATTATTCAAATAACCCTTAACACTGCTTAATAGTTCTATATCATTCCCGATCAATAATATGTCATCTACATATAATATCAGGAATGCTATAGAGCTCCCACTCACTTTCTTGTAAATACAGGCCTCTCCATGACACTGTATAAACCCGAAGTCTTTGATCACCTTATCAAAGCGTCGGTTCCAACTTCTTGATGCTTGCTTCAGTCCATAGATTGAACGCTGAAGTTTGCATACTTTGTCAGCATTTTTAGGATCGACAAAACCTTTTGGTTGTACCATATACAACTCTTCCTCAATGTCTCCATTAAGGAACGCCGTTTTGACATCCATCTGCCAAATCTCATAATCGAAAAATGCAGCTATTGCTAACAAAATCCTCATAGATTTTAGCTTCGCTACAGGTGAGAAAGTCTCATCGTAGTCAACTCCTTGAATTTGTCGGAAACCCTTTGCGACAAGTCGAGCTTTATAGACAGTAATATTACCATCAGCATCTGTTTTTCTCTTGAAGATCCATTTATTCTCGACATTGCCTTACGGCTATCAGGTAAGTCTACCAAAGTCCATACTTTGTTATCATACATGGATCCCATTTCGGATTTCATGGCTTCTTGCCATTTGTTGGAATCTGGGCTCATCATCGCTTCTTCATACGTCAGGTCCTCATCATTGTTATCCACAATCATGACATTTAGACAAGGATCATACCAATCAGGAGTGGCACGTTCCCTTGTCGATCTGCGAGGTTCAGTAGTTTCCTCGTTCGAAGTTTCATGATCATTATCATTAGCTTCCTCTGTTGTCGGTGTAGGCGTGTGGTACAACTTCCGGTATCGCTACCACTCTGATCAGCAGTATAGATTCATCAATCTCATCGAGTTCTACTTTTCTTCTAGTCACTTCTTTAGTGAGAAATTCTTTCTCAAGAAAGGTTCCGTTCTTAGCAACAAAGATTTTGCCTTCGGATCTGTGATAGAAAGTGTACCCTATAGTTTCCTTAGGGTATCCTATGAAGACGCATTTTTCCGCTTTGGGTTCTAGCTTGTCCGGTTGTAACTTCTTTACATAGGCTTCGCAACCCCAAACTTTTAGGAACGACAGCTTAGGTTTCTTATTAAACCATAATTCATACGGTGTCGTTTCTACAGGATTTTGATGGTGCTCTATTTAAAGTGAATGCGGCTGTCTCTAATGCATAACTCCAAAATGATAACGGCAAATCAGTAGAGACATCATACTACGAACCATATCTAAGAGAGTTCGATTACGACGTTCGGACACACCGTTTCGTTGAGGTGTTCCCGGCGGTGTCAATTGTGAAAGTATTCCGCATTTCTTTAAATGCATGCCAAACTCATAACTCAGATATTCACCTCCACGATCAGATCGTAGAAATTTGATCTTCTTGTTACGTTGATTTTCTACTTCACTTTGAAATTCCTTAAACTTCTCGAAAGTTTCGGATTTATGTTTCATGAAATAGATATACCCATATCTACTCGCATCATCTGTGAAGGTTAGAACATAACGATAACCACCGCGCGATGCTACGCTCATTGGTCCACATACATCTGTATGTATGATTTCCAATAAGTGTTAGCTCGCTCCATCATCTGAGAAAATGGAGTCTTTGTCATTTTACCCATTAGACATGCTTCGCATCTATCAAGTGACTCAAAGTCAAGTGATTCAAGTAATCCATCAATATGGAGTTTCTTCATGCGTTTCACTCCAATATGACCAAGACAATGAGTGCCACATATAAGTAGAATTATCATTAAGTTTAATTCGCTTAGCATCAATGTTATGTATATGCGTATCACTACTTTCGAGTTCTAATAGAAATAAGCCATTCTTTTGTGGTGCTCGACCATAAAAAGATATTATTCATAAAAATAGAACAACCATTATTCTCAGACTTGAATGAATTACAGTCTTGCATTAAACAAGATCCAGATAAAATGTTCATGCTCAACGAAGGTACATAATAGGAATTATTTAGGCTTTAAACTCATCCGAAGGTAGATGTAGAGGAAGTGTGCCGACTGCGATCACATTGACCTTGGATCCGTTTCCAACGCGCATCGTCACTTCATCTTTCAGCAGTTGTCGTTTATTCTTTAGTTCCTGTTTCGCGTTACAAATATGAGCAACCAGAACCAATATCAAATACCAGGTACTAGAACGAGAACCAGTTGAAATGAACATCTATAACATGTATATCAAATATACCTTCTTTCTTCTTCTTGACAAGGCCGCTCTTGAGATCAGCGAGATACTTGGAGCAATTACGCTTCAGTGTGTCCCTTCTCCTTGCAAGTAATAGCACTCAGCATCAGGCTTAGGGCCGTTCTTAGGTTTCATAGGAGGCGTGGCAGCTTTCTTGCCACCCTTCTTGAATTTTCCCTTAGACTTGCCCTGTTTCTTGAAACTGGTGGTCTTGTTGACCATCAACACTTGGTGCTCTTTCTTGATCTCAATCTCAGCAGCTTTTAGCATGCCAAAAAGTTCAGGTAACTCCTTGTTCATGTTCTGCATATTGTAGTTCATCACAAAGTTCTTGTAACTTGGTGGCGGTGATTGAAGGACACGATTAATCCCCATCGTTAGGAATCACTATTCCCAAGTCACTGAGTTTCTTCGCATGCCCGGTCATGGCGAGCATGTGCTCACTAACGGAGCTGCCTTCTTCCATCATACAGCTGAAGAAATGTTTCGATGCTTCATAGCATTCCACTGCCGCATGAGTCTCGAATATAGCTTTCAGCTCATTCATCAACTCATGAGGATCATGGTGCTCAATACGTTTTTGAAGATCGGATTCCAGACTGCACGAGGATGGCACATGAACTTGAGAGTACCGAGTTTTCCGAGTCGCGTAAACAGCTTTTACTTCATCGGATTCATCTTCTGCGGGGAGGGTCACCTAGCGGTGCATCAAGCACAAATTGCAGATTTCCGCCGAGAGAGGAAGATCCTCACATGACGGAACCAGTCGGTTAAGTTGCTAACGTTGCTCTTGAGTGTCTCTTGCTCTAGGAACGATTAAAATTGATTGGGGACGCCATCTCTACAACATATATTTGCAATAGTTTAGACTAAGTTTATGACAAATTGAGTTCAAATTTTAATTCAACATAATTAAAAACCTAAGTGAACTCCCACTCAAAACAATATCCCTCGCATTGTCTTAGTGATCACACGAACCAAATCCACCGCACCTAAACCCGATCATCACGAGAAAAGGTGTGATTTCAATGGCGAACACTCAAAGTGTTCATCATATCAACCATATGATTCATGCTCTACCTTTCGGTATCACGTGTTCCGAGACCATGTCTGTACATGCTAGGCTCGTCAAGGCCACCTTAGTATCCGCATGTGCAAAACTGTCTTGCACCCGTCATATGTACTTATTGAATCTATCACACCCGATCATCACGAGGTGCTTCGAAACGACAAGACTTGGCAACGGTGCTACTAAGGATGAACACTTTATTATCTTGAGATTTTAGTGAGGGATCATCTTATAATGCTACCGTCGCGATCTAAGCAAAATAAGATGCATAAAAAGGATTAACATCACATGCAGTTCATATGTGATATGATATGGCCCTTTTGTTCTTGCGCCTTTGATCTTCATCTCCAAAGCACGGATATGATCTCCATCATCTTCGGGCATGATCTCCATCATCGTCGGCGTAGCGTCAAGGTCAATGGCGCCGTCTTCATGATTGTCCTCCATGTAGCAACTATTACAACTACTTTGAAATACTACTCAACATGAAATTTAAAGACAACCATAAGGCTCTGCGGTTGCCACAATACAATAATGATCATCTCATACATATTCATCATCACAGTATGGCCATATCACATCACCAAACCCGGCAAAAACAAGTTAGACGGCTCTAATTTGGTTTGCATATTTTACGTGGTTTAGGGTTTTCGAGAGATCTAATCTACCTACGAACATGAACCACAACGTTGATACTAATGTTTTCAATAGAAGAGTAAATTGAATCTTTACTATAGTAGGAGAGACAGACACCCGCAAAGCCTCTTATGCAATACAAGTTGCATGTCGAACGAGGAACAAGTCTCATGAACGCGGTCATGTAAAGTTAGTCCGAGCCGCTTCATCCCACTATGCCATAAAGATGCAAAGTACTCAAACTAAAGATAACAAGAGCATCAACGCCCACAAACCATTGTGTTCTACTCGTGCAACCATCTATGCATAGACACGGCTCACGATACCCTTTGTAGGATAACGTTGCATAGAAAACAAAAATTTTCCTACCGCGAACACGCAATCCAAGCCAAGATGCAATCTAGAAGACCAGTAGCAACGAGGGGTATCGAGTCTCACCCTTGAAGAGATTCCAAAGCCTACAAGAGGAGGCTCTTGTTGCTGCGGTAGACGATCACTTGCCGCTTGCAAAAGCGCGTAGAAGATCTTGATCACGATCGGTTCCGGCGCCACGAACGGGCAGCACCTCCGTACTCGGTCACACGTTCGGTTGTTGATGAAGACGACGTCCACCTCCCGTTCCAGCGGGCAGCGGAAGTAGTAGCTCCTCTTGAATCCGACAGCACGACGGCGTGGTGTCGGTGGCGGTGTAGAAGTCCGGCGGAGCTTCGCTAAGCAATGCGGGCAATATGGAGTGGAGGAGCTTGGCTAGGGTTTGGGAGGGGGTGGCCGGCCACTCTATGGGGGGCGGCCAGCTTATGGTCTTGGGGTGGCCGGCCCCCTCCCTTGGCCCCTCATTATATAGGTGGATCCCAAGTGTTGGTGTCCAAGTCTTCGAATAAGACCCGAAACCAAAACCTTCCATAGGAGAGGGAAACCTAGCCCAACTAGGACTCCCACCCAAAGGTGGGATTCCCACCTCCCATGTGGGGGGTGGCCGGCCCCCCTATGGTGGAGTCCACTTGGGACTCCACCCCATCTAGGGCTGGCCGGCCATGGAGGTGGAGTCCCTTGTGGACTCCACCTTCCTTGGTGGTTTCTTCCGGACTTTTCTAGAACCTTCTAGAACCTTCCATAGAACCTTCCGCGACATTTTATTTCACATAAAATGACATCCTATATATGAATCTTATTCTCCGGACCATTCCGGAACTCCTCGTGATGTCCGGGATCTCATCCGGGACTCCGAACAAATATTCGAACTCCATTCCATAATTCAAGTGCTACCATTTCAACATCCAACTTTAAGTGTGTCACCCTACGGTTCGAGAACTATGCGGACATGGTTGAGTACTCACTCCGACCAATAACCAATAGCGGGATCTGGAGATCCATAATGGCTCCCACATATTCAACGATGACTTTAGTGATCGAATGAACCATACACATATATTACCAATTCCCTTTGTCTCGCGATATTTTACTTGTCCGAGGTTTGATCTTCGGTATCACTCTATACCTTGTTCAACCTCGTCTCCTGACAAGTACTCTTTACTCGTACCGTGGTATGTGGTCTCTTATGAACTCATTCATATGCTTGCAAGACATTAGACGACATTCCACCGAGAGGGCCCAGAGTATATCTATCCGTCATCGGGATGGACAAATCCCACTGTTGATCCATATGCCTCAACTCATACTTTCCGGATACTTAATCCCACCTTTATAGCCACCCATTTACGCAGTGGTGTTTGGTGTAATCAAAGTACCTTTCCGGTATAAGTGATTTACATGATCTCATGGTCATAAGGACTAGGTAACTATGTATCGAAAGCTTATAGCAAATAACTTAATGACGAGATCTTATGCTACGCTTAATTGGGTGTGTCCATTATATCATTCACACAATGACATAACCTTGTTATTAATAACATCCAATGTTCATGATTATGAAACTAATCATCTATTAATCAACAAGCTAGTTTAAGAGGCATACTAGGGACTTCTTGTTTGTCTACATATCACACATGTACTAATGTTTCGGTTAATACAATTCTAGCATGATATATAAACATTTATCATAAACATAAAGATATAAATAATAACCACTTTATTATTGCCTCTAGGGCATATCTCCTTCAATATATAGTTGATGATACTGTCCACGGTACCTTCATCCCTAGTAATCAGCCAAGACACATTCAAATACCTGAGTTTGGTCACATTTTGTGGCAGCAACTTGGTAAGTGTACCCTGTAAATTCAAATGTTGCAGATTGGAAAGACCAGCCAAAGCTTCATCTAGACAATCAATCTCACGACAGTCTGATAGATCAAGATGCACCAAATTTTTTAGACTCCCAAATGACCTTGGCAAGTCTGACATTCTCATACGACCTGACAAGTTTAAGTACTTGAGTTGAATGAATCTGCACAAAGCTTCGGGAAGCTTTCGAAGATCACACTTCCCGAAAGATGATAAGTTCAGATACTCAAGTTTGTTCAGGGTGCCCAAAACTTCTGCTTCTTGGCAACTTTCAAGATATGAGCTGAATGATAAGTTCAAATACTCTAGTTTGGATAGGACGCCCAGAGCTTCTGGCATCTCTCCAATTTTTTTGCAGTAAGATAAGTTCAAATATTCCAGTTTTGTGAGGCTGCCCAAGAACTCCGATACACCTCCAATACAAGAGCAATTTGACAAATCAAGATGCACTAATTCTTTTAGCCTCCCGAATGATTCTGGCAACTTTGCAATTTCTGAACAACCGGACAAATCAAGATATGCCAGACCTTCAATTTTTCCAATGGATTCTGGTAAAGCCAAGATTTTAGAAGACCCATGAAGGTTAAGGTACAATAACTTTGAGAGCTTGATGATATCATTCGGAATGACTGCATCTTGGACTCTAGGAGCATTAAGATACCTCAGCTGCTTCAATACACCAATAGAATCTGGCAACTTATGTATGATGCACTCGCTTAAGTCAAGGACGCGCAAGAACTTGGCAGAAGAAAATGCAGCATGGTGAAGTTCAATTTTGTCACAGTCCATAAAACGGAGTGCCCTTATCTTGGATGACTCCAAGCCCAATGGCTTACTACAATCATCAAGCAATGCATAATGGTACCAGCTTCCCTCAGTGTTCCCGCCTTTGCCAACGACAAGAATCTCATCGTCCATGACTAATCTTGCTAAGTCATGTACCAGATCATGCATGGTCAACAATGTAATATCTTCATCATACAGTTCGATAGTCTGAAAGAAAATCATTTTACAGAGTCAGATTTTGGGGTTTCTTATATTGAGAGAAGTCCACTTTACCCCCCTAAACTCGTCTCAAAGTTCAGATTACAACCCTTAACTTTACTTTGGTTCAATCTTCAACCCTGAATTCCATAACCCGTTCGGAATTGGAACTTCTACCCTTTTTTAACATGTTTTCAACCGGTTGTTCTCGCCAGTTAGCGGGTTTTCTTCCTATATACCGTGCCAACTCATCAACATACAACATACACGATACAAGAAAAACCAGCTTAATACAATGCAAGGGGTGATTCTGAACCGTTTTTAGAATTCAGGGTTGAAAGTTGAACCAAAGTAAAGTTAAGGGTTGTAAGCTGAACTTTGAGACAAGTTTAGGGGGGTAAATTGGACTTCTCTCTCTTATATTTGAGACAATTTTTGAATTAAATTAGTTATTGAATAGTAATTTCTACTTGTGCTTCTCCGCTGTTTCCCAAGTATAGATTTTTTTCCCTAAACTGTAAAATTAAATAAGTATGTGCTTAAGTGTTGCCAGCAAACATAATTCATTTCTCGGACAAGTGCAAAGGAGTTTTGGATGACGCGATGATGTTTCTCAATGCATGGCAGTCAATTAACATCATATTGAAAAAAATAGATAGTTCCAAAATTCTGAGAAATCCTAAGAAACCAAAGAACGGAAAGTAATCATACGTTGAAACAAGTCTAGAAAACTCATAAATAACTTATGTAGACTAGAGAAAAATCATCTATGATAAATCAGAATTTCTTTTAAAATGTGAAGGCATAAAAAAGCAACACAAAGATTTATATGTCAGATTCCTAGTGCTAGTTAGGCTTGTATGCAGAAACCTTCGCTACGTCATCGTGAAAGAAAAATCTACATAGTCTGGACAGTTAAGAATCAAATTATATGATTTATTATTCAGGAATAGTTGATGAATCAGAACTGTACTTTTCCTTGTAATATTATACTAGATCAAGCCACTGTGTTTTGACTCTAGTTTAAAATCCAGACCAGATCGCTGGTCGAGCAGAATAAACCAGATCTGATGACCCTATTGGTTTCTGAAGCTCTACATATTGTTCCAGGGGAAACCAAGTGCTTGTTTGGATAGGAAGTTTTTGCGCTAGATTTTAGGAAAACTCGTTTCGGTAATAATTTCCTGAAAACCAGTATTACTAATTACTCGGTTATTAAGAATAAGCAGATGGAAAATCATGTTTGGAAATTTTGTTGAGAAAAAATTGGGGTAGCTGTAATTAGTTTCCTATAACCGCTATTTCATAAGAACGATGAATATTCATTTCCCAAAACTTCAATTGCTTGGATTGTGGAAACCAATTATTCCGAATCGTTGTTTTAAATCCCGCGTCCAAAAGAGATTTTGTTAGTTATACGGTTGCCTGGTTTTAAGGTAAACCAGTTGTGTTGAAAAACTGTATCCAAACAAAGCCTAAGTGGGACTAGTGTGTAAGTGGCAGTATGTGGGTGTCGGTTTCATGTACGATTGTAGTCCCAAATTATACATAATCCTAGTGGCATACAATATGTGGATTTGGAATTCATATATACCAATAGAATTGGATCACTAATCCCACAAAATTGTAACATTCTAAATTGATCCTTATTTGCAGAAGGGCATGCACTATAATCTTGAACTTTTTGTTATGCAGTTTGCAGTATAATGTCATGTTTCGGCTTGATAGTAAAAGCATCATTCATACAAAAGTGAAAATAATAGAATTGTTTCATTGCAAGGAATGTGTGTATTTTTCACGGCCAGGAATAGGCTTTGACTACTAAGGAATGTGAGGATTTCTCGTAAATTGTCCAAGTTAGCACTACATCTGTTCCTTTTTACTTTTTGAAATCAATAGGGTCATCCAAGAAAATATTGTCCACTACTACTTTATTTATATGTTTGTAATATATAATAAATATACTCCCTCCGATCTATATTAACTGTCGTTAATATGGATGTATCTAAACATACTTTAGTTGTAGGTAGGTCCATATTAGTGACAATTAATATGAATCGGAGGGAGTAGTATTTTTTGTGGTACCTCTAGTAGTAACATTTCCACGTGGCAAACCACTTATGGATTCACGATTGATGGACCCGACTCTATAAGAGAGGAGACTATCTATGGAAATTTATATGTTAAATGTGGGTGCAGTTTAACTTCACAATTTAGGATGGACATTCCCTACAACACTACCTTTTGCTACTAGCCATCACTACTTTTGGTACTATATGCTTTCGTTGCATCACAATGATTCAAAGAAAATAACAAAATTGTTCTATCACATAGGGTATGCATAAACTCACCGATGGTGACTTCGAATGTTCAAGGAAAGAGAATCCCAAAAGCTGACTAATGTATCTCTCACCAAGCTGCCAAGTAGAGAAACCAAGAGAAACCCATTGGCGAATAAGATCATCTTTAATTATCGTGTGACCTTTTGGAAATATTGCACAATAGGCAAAGCAGAGCTTCATATATGAAGGCATGACACTATAGCTCAACTTCAGAGACGCAAGCACTTGTGAGGAAGATGTATCTTTCAAAGAAGATACATTCCATATATCACTGTCTCTGACTGATTCCCATTCACTAAACTTCATAGATTGCAGCATGTGTCCAAGTGATTTAGCTGCTAAAGCCACACCAGCACACTTCATTGCAATGACCTTCCCTATCTTCTCTAATTCTTCTTTATCACGTCTAGATTCAAATACACTTCTTTGCTTTATTATAGACCAACAGATGTCATCAGTCAATGGTGCTAATTTGTATGGTTTGATGGTAGAGAGTTTTTTTGCTACGTCCTCATCTCGTGTGGTTACAATAACAACCACATTACCGCCCTTCCCAACCCTAAGCATGTCCATCAGACTTTGCAGATGAAATTCCTCACCCTCCCATAGGTCATCTAAAACAATCAGAATCTTCTTATCAGCCAGAAGCTTTTGAAGTGATTTATGTATCATCTCCATTCCAAAGTGTACTCACTCTCTTTCCCTTTCTCTCGATAGTTGTGATATGATAGAGTTTCCAATTTTCTTCAGATCAAATGTCTGGGACACATAGACCCACACCTGAGAGTATCCTTTGAACTGAGTATTATTGTAAATCATTTTGGCCAAGGTTGTCTTGCCAAGGCCCCCAATGCCATATATAGGAAGGATTGTGATCTCTTCTGTCATGCTATCAAATAAATAAGACAATATTTCCTCTTTCTCCTCAGTCCTCCCAACAATTTGTGTCTCCATGATTGACGACGTTTCCCGTATATCGGTGACCTTCAGCTCATTGGCATTAGTGCCTTCTGTTAATCTGAATTTTTTGTGTTGATCTGTTATCACCTCCAGATCCTCCCTCATCTTCTCCATCTTATTGGCCATTGTGATCTTGGGAACGACTGTGATACAAGGGATCATAATTGCCAAATATTTTTTGAAGGATAACTGCAAGAAAGTTTATTCGTTAGTACTGTGTGAAAGGGCAAGCAGTGTACAACTGCATTCAGCCCAATAGGAGATTAGGTTAAAACATTAAGAGCCACACCCTCTTGTTTCTATCAGAACAAATTTTGTTTAGTTTTGAAATATACATAACATATGCTACTGTTACAGAAATATAAGAAAAGTAGATTCAGAAATGAGAAGTCTTATAAAAACTAGAAATCTAAAACACATAAGTCAATGTGAAGATACATAAATTAACTTACTGCACAAAAAACATGGGTACTAGTACACACCTTTGATATTTAATTAGCTCCAGCAAGTTTAGAAACCAAAACTACACGGGATAAATCACAGAAACTACATGGCCAGGAGAGTTTTTCTATAGAAAGAAGTGATGACCATGTCTTTAGTCTCAAGAGTAACCAGGAAGTACAATGAACTGGGATTTCTGTACCGCACATATACCTTCCGCGCAGACGGCTGGGAGATTACTTCAGTGTCGGCCTCGAACTCATCAATCATGTCTGAGATGGCGTACATCGCGTCCTTGAGCCGCTTCAGCCACAGAAGTGTAGATTTATCCGTGACCGACCGCTTCCCGGCGTCCTCGAGCAGGGCGTCGACAGACTCCAGTGCCATTTTCATCTTCTTCAGCTCCTTGTCAAAGTTCTTGTGCAGCTTAATCTGACCACCGATGGCAGAACCAATCTGGTCACCCACCACCTTGAAGATGGCAGCGGCAAGCATTCCGCCGAGCCCGGCCATTGCCGCCGCTGCTCAAGGTTGGGGGAGGGGACTGGGAGCAAGAGCGGTGAAGGTAGACGCTCCAGCTTCAGATCTGATCTAAGTAAAGCCTGGGTTCCCGACACTGTTCCAGGTCAACTCTACAGCAAGTCTTTGTTTTGCCGCGTATGACTGTGACATCCATTCACGCGAATTTTCTAATTTCTATGTTTATTAATTCTTGCAAACCAAAGAACACGCTTTCTTAGGGCCGTGCCCCCCCCCACGATATGTTATTGTACTCCATGTTTCTCCCGCACATGTACCAATCGAACTTGTATTCGATCAGGACTAGTGGCTACTAGTCGCTTTTTGTCTTTCCTTTCCCCCACAATAGTGTTGCTAATCTATGCGCATGCGCAGTCCAAGCAATGAAATCTTTTGATGGAATCATAGTCAGCAACGAAATCTTTTGATGGAATCATAGTCAGCATTGCTTATTGCACATCGATCTTGGCCACCAAACCAATGCACCATGTGGCTACAAGAAACGCACGCCATGGATGAAGATGTTGTTGCCAACGATGGCATAATCAAACTCGCCACAGATAAATCGAGACGTTGAGCCGACAGGTGGGGAAAACGGTTATGAGGAGCGGGCGACGCGGGGGGCGATTCAAATCTTGAATCCGCCTCGCCGGAGCGCCCGGTGGGGAGGCCGTCGGCGACCCCGGTAGGAAGGATGGTCGCGACTCGCAGGCGGGTGACCGCGGCGGAGGCGACGGAGGCACCGGAAGGAGGATGCGTGAGCGTTCGGGTCGAGCAGGGCGTCCGGGGAGGTGATTCGATCTCTGAATCCGTCCGGCCGGCGCATCTGGCGGCGAGTCCTGTGGCGGGCGACGGGGAGCTGACGTCGGCGCCGTCCCTGGGGGAGGGGATGTGTGGCGGCAGGTCTTAGGCGGAGGCGCCACTAGTGGCGGATTGGGTGTCGGAAGAGGAGGATGACCCGGAGGTGGGGTTGGCGCAGGAGGGGTTGGATCTAGAGCTAGGGAGCTCGCGGAGGCGGCAGCCGGTGGCGACCCTTGTCGGCTACGTCCAGCGTGCGGAGGAGCTTGGGGGCTCCCTCCGGTGTGTGCGCTCGAAGGAAGGGGATCCAGGTCTGGGGGTGCGCGGCGCCGCGCTTCGCGAGGTTGGGGGACTCGTGGTCCCCGAGATCGACGGCGGCGGCACCCGCTCGGCAGTTGGCGGTGGCGGAGGCGACGGGGACGGTTGCGTCAGCTGTCGTGCGGCCGGTGGAGGCGCGACGTCCTCCAGGGGCGCCGGTCGTCCTGGGGACGGACGTGGGCCTGGGCCGCTGGCTGTGGAGGGGTGTGTTGATGGGCTGTGTCCAGGGCCCGCCCAGGCAGCTACTGTTGTGGTGGAGGCAGGGCCTGTCTCTCGGCCTGTGTCGCCAGGGGTGGTTGTTGGGCCGGTCGGCCCAGCCCGACGAAGGCGCTTCATATGGCTTTGGATGCCTGCGGGCTCGACGGATCCAGAGTTAAGGTTTAGAGCGAGGCGGAGTGAGGTGCGACAAAGGCTGTCCGACCCGTCCGTGCCGCCGCACTGTCTTCTTCGCCCCCGGTGTGAGCCGCCGCCGCTGGTGAGATCCTTTGCCGAGGTAGTGATGGTAGGCTACGACGACGGTCGCAAGCGCCGGTTTGCGGTGGATGGAGGTGGCAGGCGCGGCGGTGACGGCTACGATAGGCGCTCAGAGGAGGCGGGGCGTGAGGGCGGGGGGCTTCGGCGGGAGTGGCCGGCCGGAGGGAGGTGCTGGGGGTTACCGGTATGCCGAAGACCTCGGCCATCGCGGGGGCTCGCGCGGCAGGGATGAGTGGAGCTCGCCGCCACGGTGGCGTGAGCACAGCGTTGGGAGGAAGAGCAGCGCGACCGTCTCTGGCTAGGGGAGGCTGGGGTGGCGCAGGGAGACCGCGTGCTGGCTGGTGGTCAGGAAGACCAAGGTCAACGCCAGGTGCAGAGGTACCGCGGCAAGAAGCCGGGGGGGCGCGGCAGGGCCATCGCAGCCGAAGAGCAAGGCCAAGGTCGGTTCGCAGCGGGCAGGGCCCCCGCTGGCGGCGAGTGTTTAAAGTGTGGAAGGGGTGGGCACTTCCAATCTGAGTGCACGTATGAGCCTCTGTGCATGTTGTGCAGCGGCGAGGGGCACTCCTCTGCTTGCTGCCCGACCAGGGGTAGGTCGCTCAAGCTCCAGACCATGGGACAGACCATTACCGGGGGAGGCTTCTTGAACATTGACGTTGAGCCGCAGAGGTCTGGGCAGAGGAAAGGCAAAGTCTTCTCGGCGGTGATCAAGTTTAACACGGTACCACTCTCGGAGGAACAATTGTCAGATGAACTCAAGCACTTGGTTGATGAGCTTTGGGATTGGCAAGTCAAGAGGGTCTCCGAGACAGAGTTCTCGGTGATGTTCCCAACTAGGCAGACCCTCAGGTTGTGCACGGGTAGCGGCAAGCTCTACCTGCCGTTGTGCAAGATCGAGACTAAGATCCGGGAGGCCTTCTGTGCTCCGAAGCCGTACCTGGTGCTGCCGTCAGCGTGGGTCCAGTAGACGGGGGTCCCAGAGGATCTACTCGAGCGAGAGAGGCTCATGGCTGCCTTCGCGATGGTGGGGCGAGCCATTGATGTCGATGACCTTTCGTTGCTGAAGTGTGAGAGGGAGCCGGTCAGGGTGCGTTTCCAGTGTCGGTACCCTGAGAGGATAAAGGGTTCGGTGCAAGTCTTCGTTAATGGTGAGGGTTTCACCGTTGGTGTGCAGGCTGAGAGAGGCCCGAGGGGTGGGTTGGGTGGAGGGTCGGGTGCGCCGCCTCCCCCACCGCCGAGGCAGGACAGGGACGATGAGGATGGGGATTTCTCGGACGAGGAATCCACGGACAATGAGTGGAACAAACACGGGAGAAGGAAGAAGGGGGGCCAGCAGGAGGCTCCGGGCAAAGGGCGCGTGGGGACGACTGAGGCTGAGGGAGGCAAGTCCACCGGGAAGCAGGCGGCAGGGACGAAGAGCGCTCCGGTAGCGGGGCAGGTTTGGGAGGGACCCAACCTGCCGAATTCCTTTAACCAGTACGGCTCCGACCTGGAGATGCAGCTGGGTCTATTCTCCAAGACCATGGCGCTGCCAGCAGCGGTCGTGCTGGGGGCTGACTAGGAGGGGGCGCTGGCGGAGGAGTCCTTCATCTCGATGGAGGACGGCTCCCATGTGACAGACCCGCTGGCGACTTGGGTGGCGGACAGGCAGCCGCCAGTGGGGCCACCTGCCAAGGTAGCGAGGCTGGGTGTGAGTCTGGCGTGGCCAGAGGGGCAGCCTCTGGAAGTGATGGAGGAGGTGTAGTCGGTGGTGTGTGAGGGGGAAGAGTCGGTTGCATTCCCGGACCTGCGGAAGGTGGTCACCCAGGTGGCCCCGATTCCGCAGGCTAAGCGCACGCCGACGATCCCGTATGCAAGGAAGAAGAAGGGGGTCGGGGTCACGGCGACACGCAAGAGCGCGGGATGCAAGGGTACGATGCCGGTCATGGAGAAGGCGCACTGGTCAGACAGGCGGAGAGGAACTTGTTGGACGCGGCTATGGACGAGGCTAGGAGGCTCTACGCGAGGGAGAGGACCTGGAGGGCCATCCATTCTAGTCTTCTAGCTTGTATCGGTGTCTGTTGTCAGTAGGTTGGGGGGGTGGGTTGCCCCGTTGTTGTGTGATCTGGGTCGTGGTGTAGTAGGTCTCAGTCTTGTAGCGGACGGTGGGTTGTGCTGCTTATGTGTGTCAGGTATCAAACTCGGATGTATGGTTATCTACCGTTGTGGCTTTATTAATTTAAAGATGGGCTTAGGCCTTATGTATAAATAAATCGAGACGAAGATAGAGAGCACTTTTCTATGGTGTTCAACTGAACCTCTTTTTTCATTTTATTCTTGAGTTACACCAAACAAACTAAGGTGAAAACAAGATCAAGGTTGACCATACCGGTAACACGGCGACCCATCCCGCCCAACGCCGTGACGCATCCCAAAAGAGAATGGCCGCGGTGTCCGAGGCGACCCAAACCTGGCTCAAATCTGGGCCAGGTTTGCGTGGCCGCAGATGGCACGCGACGTACTCCCGCGTTTGCATGCTCGCCTCCAAGGCCCACCTATCGACGCCTGAGTCCTATTAAATGTGGACTGGGAGGCGGACTGTCCCTATCCAGTCCCCACTCCCACTCCACTCTGCACGCAGGCTCGGTCAAGCTTCCGCGCCGCCATGGCCCCGAAGCGCAAGTTCGAGCCTAGCGCGAACGGCCACCAGGCCGGCAGTAGCCGGCGAGCCGCGCCGGCGCCTTTCGACATGGGGCCGCCGCCGCCTTTCGACATGGGGCCGCCAGCGCCGATGCGCGTGCGGATCTACATCACCATCGTGGTGGCGCAGACCTTCTGGGAGGTCAGCGCCCCAATGCCGTGGGGCGACGTGCACCTCCCCCACTGCTGGCACCTGAGCCCAGATCGGTTCCTCGCCGATCTCGGCCGCTCCCGCCTGGCGGAGATCCAGCTGCGCGCGCAGCGACAAGAGTCCCTACTGGGACATGTGGTTCGAGGTGGTGCACGCTGCACGCCGGTGCACCAGCTTCACCTCGGCGACGGCGAGGCCTCGCGCGCAGCCACGCAAGTCGGCGAGGAGGGCAGGCCGCCGCCTCGGCGGCCTCTACATCAATGAGCCCGCGGCTGCTACGTCGCGAGCCTCGCCACAGGAGCTACGCGACGCGCTCGCGGCGTCCGTCGAGGTGAATGACCTCGAGGAGCAGGCCAAATGGCCGAACCTCTTGAAGGTGTTGCGCACCTCCGCGCTGGAGGAGGAGGCCAGGAAGGCCAAAGAGGACGCCGACGTGTGGGCGTTCCTTCTCGCCATGGCGCACCGGCAAGAGGAGGCCACGTTCCAGGAGGAGGTGGTGCGCCTCCTCCGCCTCAAGCACAAGGCGTAGTTTGAGGGCGCTGCGACGAAGTAGCGGGAGAAGGAGGCGGCGCGGCTGGCATGCCTGCGCAGGCCAGTGAGCCCTCCGGACCCGCACTCCGCCTGGGAAAGGGCGCAGTGGTCGCCCTGGCCGGAGAGTCCCCGGCGCCCTCCGACGTGTCGAGCAGGAACATCGTGTCGCCGCTGGGGCGTCATCCTCATCGACGGCAACGACGACATGTACTACTGGGAGTATGTGGCGCGCCGGCCGCGTCCCAAACCATAGCCTAGGGTTTCCTTTTTTGTTAAAGCCCATATAGGGCTTTCTTTTGTGTGAAATTTTCCCAAAATAGGGTAAGTTTAATGAACTTTAGTTTAAATTTACTTGTTTTTGTTTCTTTTTTGCGATTTATTTGTTTTGCGCTGCGTTCGCGCGTTGGGCGCACTGCGTGACCTAACCAGACTGTCAGCCATGGCCGTGTATCCACGTGACCACCCAAACGGCCACAATCAGACAACTCAACGCGTTCGATTTGGGTCGCCGTGTTGGGATGCTCTCGTCCCTCTAGCTCATGCCTCTTCTCCCCACATTCTCGCCAGAGTCATCATTACTCGCGACATCCCACGCGCGATCAGCATGGTCAGCTGATTAAATGTAAGGGCATCCCCGGTGGAGCGACGCATTTCGGATGTCCAAACGGACGCGGGTCGGCCGAAATGCTCAAAATCGACCGCGCGTCCGTTTGCGTCGAGGGTGGCTCCAGCGGCACGCTTGCTATTGGCCAGTGCCATGGCAATGGCCTCCTTCTCGCTAATGTCCAGCGGCTGGGTCTCCGGATCCCACGCCGGCAGCCGTCATCGTGGTCGTTGTCTGCGCGCTCCGCCTCCTCGTCCTCATCCTCTCCCGCGTCCTCATCCTCGTCGTCGTTTTCGTCTTCTTCCATGGCGATCTCGAGGTCAAAGTAGTCAAGGTCGCTGAGTTATCCATCTCGGCGGAGCGCGTCGAACTCCCACGTCCCGAACTTAACGAGATCCAGTTGTAGGAGTTGAGCGCGTACACCAGATCTTCTCGGAGATCGGCCGACAAGATCGCTCGGCGGCGGCGTACCTCGTCATGGCGCTCTCGGCCCTCGCGTGGCATGGGGGGACCGACACGAGCCTGGAGTTGAGGTACCAGCCTCCTCCAGGCAGGTTTGCGTCCGGCCATGGCACTGGCCGATTTTCCTCCGAGAGGCGGCGCGCGAACTCGATGCGGACGTACCGCCCGCCTGCGGATTTTTGCCGGACCGCGAGCCGCTAGCCTCGTGGTCGTTCTTGGTCTTGCGGAACGGCCATCATTTCTTCCCCATGGTGTCGGTCAGTTGGATTGGGTGGACTCTGGCAATGGTGTGATCGGAGAAATGGGCGCCGACAACGTTCCTTTAAGAGGCTCGGACGTTATCTCACCTTCAATGTCCTGCCACTGCGACGCCGCCCAGCAGCGCATGCTCGCGGAAGCCGAGACACACCATTAACGCGGCCCTGAAAAGCTGCAGCACGCCGCCCGTAAGTTATGCCACGGAAGACAAAGCATCTGTGCCCCTGCCTGGCGGGCCCGTGAGAGGACCGTACGCAAACTTGACGCATTTTTGGGTCACGTTTGCGTCGCTCCAGACGGCGCGTCACTATGCGTCGTCCCGCTGGAGCGGGTATCAGACGTATTTTCGGCACGCGTGGACGTCCGTTTGCGTCGTTCCGTTGGAGATGCCTAAGCTGAAACTAAAACATTGAAACTACAGACAAACGTTCCACGTACAACACATGTAGATTGTTCAGAAACTGATGTTTGTGTCCGGTAGGTTAAAATTTGGGTAAAACCTCTGTCGAGCGGTCTGAGCATCGACGCATTCGCAGTTTAAATTAAGCAGAGAAGTATGTGTCCTCCGGGCCTAGACCCACCTGGCAGCTAGCGAGTGCCTGAATCACTTCATATCTGGGCGGCCGCACCACTTCTCTTAGGCATCTCCAACAGGGCGACCCATCCCGCGCGTGCGCGTCGGGATGGGTTCAGCCGGATAAAAATGCGGCCCAACGCGGGGACGCACCGCAAAAGCGGATGGCCGCGGTGTCCGGAACGACACAAACCCGGTCCAAATCTGGGCCGGGTTTGCATGGCCGCGGATGGCACGCGGCGTCCTCGCGTGTTCGCCTGATCCGCGTGGCTGGCCCACCTGTCGGTGCCACAGTCCTATTAAATGTGGACTGCGGAGGGGGACTGTCCCTATCCAGTCCCCACTCTCCACTCCGGCCGCACGCACGAGCTCGAAGCTTCCGCGCCGCCATGGCCCCGAAGCGGGAGTTCGAGCCGTCCGCCAACGACCACGAGGCCGGCAGCAGCCGGCCAGTCGCGCCGGCGGCGTTCGCCATGGGGTCGCCGGCGACTCCCAGACGCGACCGGAGCTGCAGGCGGCGCTCGCGGCGTCCCGCGAGCAGCGCGACCTCGACGAGCTGGCCAAATGGCCGCACCTCGCCGAGACGCTGCGCGCCTCCGCGCTGGAGGAGGCGGCCAGGAAGGCCCAGGAGGACGCCCAGGCGGAGGAGTGGGCCTTCCTCGAGATGGCGTGCCAGCAGGAGGAGGCCACGCGCCAGGCGGCGCTCCGGGAGGAGGAGGAGCGCCGGGCCGCGCGCCCGGCGGACGCGGGAGCGCCGGGCCGCGCTCCGGCTAGAGGCGGAGCTGCAGGCCGCAGCGGAGGAGCAGCTCCGGCAGGAGTCCGCGCGGAGGGCACGGCTGCGCAGGCCGACGAGCCCTCCGGACCCGCACTCCGCCTGGGAAAGGGCGCAGTGGTCACCCTGGCCGGAGTCCCCGGCGCCCTCCGGCATTTCGAGCCGGAACAGCGCGTCGCCGCCGGGGGGCGTCGTCCTCATCGACGGCGACGACGACGAGTACTACTGGGAGTAGTACTGCCGGCGGCCACCGTGCTCGCAAACCCTGGCTAGGGTTTGCTTTTTTTTAGTTTAAAGCCCATATAGGGCTGTAAAAATTGCCCAAAATAGGGCTAAGTTTAATTAACCAGTAGTTTAAATTTATTTTTTTGTTGTTTTCCTTTTCATTTTCATTTTTGTTTTTATTATTACATATGCGGTGCGTCCGCGCGTTGGGCGCCGCGTGCGACCCAAACGGACATGCGGACGCGAGCTGCTGTCCGGGTGTCCGCTCGGCCACTCAAATGGCCCAAAAGTCTGTTTGGGTCGCATGGTTGGAGATGCCCTTATGTGCGGCCACATGCTTCCCTTTTGGGCGTGTAGTCACTACGGCGTCATTAATGATCACGCTTCAGCTTAACGGCAGCGTCAGGATTGGGATACGGCGGTTGGGCTTCTGTTCCGCCATATATGGTAAACCTTTGGAAACCGGCGCATAAACTAATAGAGGCCGCCTTCTATCTTTTTTTAGGGCATTGACATTGCCTCGCCATTGCCACCCCAAGTATCCTCCAACTCGCCTTCCCGCCCGCCCTTTCTCCTTCGTACGCACAGAACATGTGTCGCGACCTTAGCCATGTGCAAGGGATGGCCATGGTGGTAAACGAAGAACGACCGTGAGGCCAGAACGTTGGCGCTGAAAGAAGTTGCGCGTCCGCGTCTCCTTCACGGTCGATGTGGCTCGGGCCCTGTGTAGGGAGCGCAAGCCATGCTTCCCTGGGTGGACCCATGCCGCCCGTGCCAAAGTAGACCCTTCTGCCACGACCTCCTCCTCGACCCGACGTACAACATTAACTTGCCCATGTGGGACTTGTTCGGCCACCTCGAATGGGATCCGACGCGTCGAGCGGGGTTTCTCGGTGGCGATGAGTACAACTACTCCGCTCTGCTCGCGCCGGTGATGGAGGAGGACGACGAAGAAGAGGAGGATGAGGCCATTGTTGGCTGCGACAAAACTCGGGCTAGGAGGAGCGGAACGACACCGAGGACTACCTCGGCTACCTCGTGTACCTCGCCGAGAAGGGCAAAGAGGAGGGCAAGGTGGACGAGCTCCCCCTCATGCCGGAAGGCGTGGACGAGGAGGAGGCAATGAGGTTCGCCCATAAAGCCTCGTAGGAGCAGGCTTCGACGCCTCTTCCACAAGCGCCGCCACACAATGCCTCGTCGGTCATGCCTCCTGGCCTCTCGGACGAGGAGGCCCTGAGGGCGGCTATGGAGGCATCGCGCATGTCGTCGACACTGCCGATGTGGTCACCGTTGTGCAAGCCCCGACCTATCACCCACCACCACCAACGGCGTGCTTGTTGCCTTCCTAGGTGCCCTATGGTCAGCAGCCACCGGCGGCAACACCTCCTACTCCTCCTCCACCGCAGCTTTCGTACCTGCTTGCGTCGGCACCGTATTGACCGTGGGTGATGCCTCCGTTCGTCGACCTAACGTAGAACAAGGACGACGACAAGTAGGATAGGCTTGGGCTCGGCCTCGTTTATTTTTTAGAGTTTTTATTTACCTTTTTGAATCAATGTAGACTATATTACTTATGAATGAACTTTTTTTAAAAAAAATGTCAATCAGTTTGAGCAGCGTCTAACCCAAAAGGACACCATACATCACAGACACAAGTCGTATCAGAAATGTGTTAGACCCGCTTAGATGCCCTAGATCTATACCCGATGCGACTGGATTACTAACGCAAGCAGAAAATAGTTTCAGTCACACACGGGTAGCAAGATGCGTGTTACTGGCCACAACTAGATATCTAGACCAACGCGTCCTTCCAACATGTGACATGTTCATGGTGGCGCGTCTGCGCAGCTTCTGCTATCGTTTCTGTCCAAACTAGATTTTGATGTGCATCTTGGCGCACGACCCCGTAAAGTTCGCATCGATTTACGATTTATAAAAAGAAAAAATTAAGTAGAAAAATATTAATGTGTTTTTCAGGTTTTATTCAAAACAAAGTGGGGTAAATGAAATTAGGATAAAGCAAACAAATTCAC
Source organism: Lolium perenne (assembly GCF_019359855.2). Classification (NCBI taxonomy): domain Eukaryota; kingdom Viridiplantae; phylum Streptophyta; class Magnoliopsida; order Poales; family Poaceae; genus Lolium; species Lolium perenne. Next base: position 122,445 of record NW_027249020.1, on the reverse strand, counting down.
GAACGGAATAGTAGTAGCACATGAGTGGCTCAGGCCCCGGTAAACAATTACAAAACACTATATTAAGCATCTTTAGAAGTGAAATGAAAAACTATCATGGATGAAACACTATGTAAATCTTCATTAATACAATTCCTAAGCACACTTAGATTCTACTATTTTTAGGAATATAATACCCATTGTGCACCTACTGTTCCATCTTCTCTATTGGGAGTAGCTGATTTTGTCCCCCCTGGGCAGATGGCGGGGATGCATTCCTATATGATGCCTTCAAGGTATTCCAAAAACTTTAGCCTCTCACCCAACTCCGGTGGTTTCGTCGCTGGGCAGCGAACGGCTACTGCGGTCATCTACAACGTGTGGTGGCGGCTTCTTCCCGGCGGCTGGCTGTACGGCGACTCCGACATCATCTAGGAGCTCTTGGGGCGTGGCGTGGATCCGATTGCGTTTTCTTCAGGCATCTCAGGGTGCTCGGTGCAAATTTCTGGGTCTTTCTGTAATTTTTTTACTTTTGGACCTTCTTGTAATTTGTTCTGAGTTTCTTGAATATATCAGTCGGATCCTTCCTAAAAAAAAGAGATTACACTGCCCTAATCAATAGGAAATTTATTACCCGTGATGGTGACTGCGGCTAGGCGGCCGGCGCTCCACCGGCGGCGCCACCCCCGCGCGCTAGGCCCTTTCTCGCGCCCCATCAGCGGCCCGCTCCCGCGCCCTATCGCCTTGGCGACGATCCCGTGAGACCCATGTACAGACGTACGGAACGATAATATTTTTAGGCTTTACAAATAATTGTGAATGGGAGCTGAGAAAGAATTCTCGCTTTTAATGAAAACTTGGGAAAGGGAAAAGTATAGAAGCAAAAGAAAAAAAAAAGTAGATGTAAAAGATAAGTCTAGGGTTTGGCACCAAAAGGCTAGGGTTCTACACCATTTTTCGAAGATTGCCGGCAAGCCTCGAAAAATTTCACAAATTCTTGCATGTAGAAGATTCACGCATATAAGTGCGTTCCTTCTTTCGTACATAAATTTAAAAGTATGCAGCTTAGGAAAAAAATAATAAATTTGGAATGAACAACTTGAAGGAAACTTCTCCTCCGGACCTGTATGTAACCTAGGGATTGATACATTTGCCTCAAAAAAAACCTAGGGATTGATACACTATTTTTTAATCTAATGTCGGACTAAGTAATATTGAGTTCAGGAGTACCAAGGCGCAGAAGATTCTTCTTAATATATGCACATGAGTTAAAAGAGAACAAAAATGCCATGCACGCACAAGTAAAAGGCCAATATCTGTAGAAAAAAAAACTCCCGGTGTCTCTGGCGTCACTCTGGATCCCCTTCTCCCCTTTATTTCTCGCTTGCTCTCGGGACTCTACTGGTCGCCGCTGCCTAATCGATGCAGTTGGCCGCTCGTCGGCGCTCGGTTCACTGAAGCCGTAATGTCTAGAACTTGGACGGGAAGGTCTCGGAGCCAAAGATGCTGCAGCCAGCAGCATGGGAGGCAAGCCGACGACCCCAATTAGGTGGCGGTGGGGTAAATCTAGGAGGCAGCGCACAGCAAAAGATAAGTCTCTCAATGCATGTCGGCTCCTCTCAGGGATCTGGCTCGAAGGCAGGGGCACAGCTTCATCTGTTGATGCTATCTCCCATAGTTACGCCGTGTGCCCCTGTCGGCCCTTCTGCCCTTGCTGGAGTAGAAGCGAAGGGCCCTTCTAATAACGGACGGTCGGACACCGATGGACCCGCGCTCGTTCGGGCAACGGAACGGCAGAAGCGGAGGTCGGCCACCACCATTCCATCCTCAAAAGTGGTCGGGATGTTCGTCGGGCCTCCACTCGGCAGAAGGCGGGCACAGTGTCGGCATGGACATGGCTGACTCTTTGACGGGATGGCCACAACACCACTCATGCACGGAGCGGAGAACTAAAAGCTTGCAGGTGCACTTCCCGACCTGCACCTATATCTTCTCCATGCTTATCTAGCTTCGCTGTTTGGCCAGAATGTGTGTTCGTTTTTCGTATGCTAGCTACAGTTCAATCATCTTATGTTGTATCATGGAAAAAAAATAGCGCGCTATTCCAACGCTAATAGCACGCTATAGCATATCTGGAGAGCCGACGCTACGCTATTTCGGCGCTATAGCGCTATTCGCGTTAATAGCACGCTATAACATGCTAATAACGTATTTTTAGACCCACGATATTTTGTTATTGTTGGAGATATGCCCAAGAGGCAATAATAAAAGTGGTTATTATATATATCTTTGTGTTTATGATAAATGTTTATATACCATGCTATAATTGTATTTACCGAAACATTGATACATGTGTGTTATGTAAACAACTATGAGTCCCTAGTAAGCCTCTTAACTAGCTTGTTGATTAATAGATGATTAGTTTCATAATCATGAACATTGGATGTTATTAAAACAAGGTTATATCATTATATGAATGATGTAATGGACACACCCATTTAAGCGTAGCATAAGATCACGTCATTAAGTTATTTGCTATAAGCTTTCAATACATAGTTACCTAGTCCTTTCGACCATAAGATCATGTAAATCACTTATACCGGAAAGATACTTTGATTACATCAAACGCCACTGCGTAAATGGGTGGTTATAAAGGTGGGATTAAGTATCCGGAAAGTATGAGTTGAGGCATATGGATCAACAGTGGGATTTGTCCATCCCGATGACGGATAGATATACTCTGGGCCCTCTCGGTGGAATGTCATCTAATTAGCTTGCACGCATATGAATAAGTTCATAAGAGACCACATACCACGGTACGAGAAAAGAGTACTTGTCAGGAGACGAGGTTGAACAAGGTATAGAGTGATACCGATGATCAAACCTCGGACAAGTAAAATATCGCGTGACAAAGGGAATTGGTATCGTATGTGAATGGTTCATTCGATCACTAAGTCATCATTGAATATGTGGGAGCCATTATGGATCTCCAGATCCCGCTATTGGTTATTGGTCGGAGAGAGTTCTCAACCATGTCTACATAGTTCGCGAACCGTAGGGTGACACACTTAAGGTTTGATGTCGTATTAGTAGAACTTGAATAAGGAATGGAGTTTGAAGTTTTGTTCGAAGTCTCGGATGGGATCCCGGACATCACGAGGAGTTCCGGAATGGTCCGGAGAATAAGATTCATATATAGGAAGTCATTTTATAAGTTTGAAAATGATCCGGTGCATTTATGGAAGGTTCTAGAAAAGTCCGGAAGAAATCACTTTGGAAGGCGGAGTCCCGAAGGGACTCCACCACCCATGGCCGGCCAACCCTAGAGGGGTGGAGTCCCAAGTGGACTCCACCAAGGGGGCCGGCCACCCCCCCTCATGGAAAGGTGGGAGTCCCACTTGAGGTGGGAATCCCACCTTGGGTAGGTTTCCCTACACATGGAAGGTTTTGGGTTGGGGTCTTATTCGAAGACTTGTAGTCCAACACTTGGGGGTTCCACCTATATAAAGAGGGGCCAAGGGGAGGGGGCCGGCCACCACAACACCACCACCTTGGCCGCACCCCATAGTGGCCGGCCACCCCCTCTCCCAAACCCTAGCCGCTCCACCTCCTCCACCTCTCCCGCAACGCTTAGCGAAGCTCCGCCGGAGATCTCCATCGCCACCGCCACCACGCCGTCGTGCTGCCGGATTCAAGGAGGAGCTACTACTTCCGCTGCCCGCTGGAACGGGGAGAAGGACGTTGATACGTCCAATTTGCATCACTATTTTATATCATAATTTGCTGTTATTCATTGATATATTTCATATTGGGACACAATACTTATGTTATTTCATCTATTTTGCATGTTTCATCATTATTGGAGGATCAAGCACCGGAGCCAGGATTCTGCGGGAAAAAGCACCGTCAGAACGCAATATTTCGGAAGATCAACTGTGGAAGGAAATTATACCAAAAATCCTATTTTTCAAGATGACGAAGGAAGCCAGAAGGAGGAGCCAGGAGGACCCAGGGTGGGCCCACACCCTAGGGCGGCGCGGCCCATGGCCTGGCCGCGCCGCCATGTAGTGTGGGGGGCCCACGGCTCCTTTCGCCTCCTTTTCTTCGCGAAACCCTTCGTCCCGAAGACCTAAGCCACAGAGGGTTCCTCACGGGGAGTTACAGCCGCCTCTGCGGGGCGGAGAACACCAGAGAGAAAAGAGCTCTCCGGCGGGCAGGAATCCGCCGGGGAAATTCCCTCCGGGAGGGGGAAATCGACGCCATCATCACCGTCATCGAGCTGGACATCATCTCCATCACCATCATCATCATCTCCACCATCATCACCGCCGTCTCCTCCGCAGCACCTCGTCACCGCTGTAGCAATTTGGGTTTGATCTTGATTGTTTGATAGGGGAAACTCTCCCGGTATCGATCTCTACTTGTTGTTGATGCTATTGAGTGAAACCATTGAACCAAGTTTATGTTCAGATTGTTATTCATCATCATATCACCTCTGATCATGTTCCATATGATGTCTAGTGAGTAGTTCGTTTAGTTCTTGAGGACATGGGTGAAGTCTAAATGTTAGTAGTGAACTATGGTTGAGTAATATTCAATGGTATGATACTTAAGTTGTGGTGTTATTCTTCTAGTGGTGTCATGTGAACGTCGACTACATGACACTTCACCATTTATGGGCCTAGGGGAATGCATCTTGTATTCATTTGCTAATTGCGGGGTTGCCGGAGTGACAGAAACCTAAAGCCCCGTTGGTATATCGATGCAGGAGGGATCGCAGGATCTCAGAGTTTAAGGCTGTGGTTAGATTTATTCTTAATTACTTTCTTGTAGTTGCGGATGCTTGCAAGGGGTATAATCACAAGTATGTATTAGTCCTAGGAAGGGCGGTACATTAGCATAGGTTCACCCACACAACACTTATCATAACAATGAAGATTATTTAGCCGTATGTAGCGAAAGCACTAGACTAAAATCCCGTGTGTCCTCGAGAACGTTTGGTCATTATAAGTAAACAAACCGGCTTGTCCTTTGTGCTAAAAAGGATTGGGCCACTCGCTGCAATTGTTACTCTCGCACTTTACTTACTCGTACTTTATTCAACTGTTACATCAAAACCCCCTGAATACTTGTTTGTGAGCATTTACAGTGAATCCTTCATCGAAACTGCTTGTCAACACCTTCTGCTCCTCGTTGGGATCGACATTCTTACTTATCGAAAATACTACGATACACCCCCTATACTTGTGGGTCATCAAGACTATTTTCTGGCGCCGTTGCCGGGGAGTGAAGCGCTATTGGTAAGTGGAATTGGTAAGGAAAACCTTTACTGTTGTGCTGATTTTATTTCTCGCCGCTGCTATAAGTCATTATGGAGAGATCTTCTCTTCAATTTTTATTTGGGAAATCTACTACTACTGCAACGGTAGTGGATGAGGCGCCAGGTGAGGAAGTGATACCATATAAAATACATATGAAAATTATTGAACGTGTTATGGATAACCGCTATGAAGGGGATGGAACTGTCCACCCTGGAGATCATTTATTGTTCTTACATGAATTATGCGGTTTATTCAAGTGTGCAGGTATTGCTATGGATGAAGTGAGGAAGAAACTATTCTCTTTATCGTTGTCTGGTAAGGCGGCGCATTGGTATAAATTACTGGATAATGGGGATTCTCTTGAATGGAATGATATTGTGCCCCGGTTTTATTCTAAGTTCTATCCTCCAAGTGAAATTCACAAGGATCGGAATCGCATATATAATTTTTGGCCTCATGATGGAGAGAGTATTGCCCAAGCTTGGGGGAGATTGAAGTCTTTAATGCTCAAATGCCCCATTCATGAGCTTCCTGGTAATGTTATTATTGATAATTTCTATGCAAGACTTTCTTTTCAAGACAAGACTTTGCTGGATACTTCTTGTTCTGGATCATTTACACGCAACAAAGAAGAGTTTAAAAGGGATCTTCTTGATCAGATCCAAGAAAATACTGAAGGTTGGGAGAATGACAAGGATAGAGAATCAGGTATAATTTATGATTATAAATGCATTGAAGCTTTTATGGATACTGATAAATTTCGTAATATGAGTGCTACATATGGTCTTGATTCTCAAGTTGCTGCAAATCTTTATAAAGCTTTTGCCTCTCATTATGAATTGCCAAAGAAGAATTTTGATAAGTATCATGAACCATATAAAGATAAAATTGATTCATCTATTAATAAATGTGTTGTAGTTGAAACTGCTGATCATGTTATTCCTGAAGCTTATATTGAAAAAACTCCTTTCCCTGCTAAAATGAAGGAGTACTCTGTTATAAATAGTGCGGTTCATAAAAGTGAAAAGAAACCTGTAGAACCTGAAGAACAAATAAAAGTTGAACCTGCTGTTGCAATAGTTAAAGATCTTGTGACTGAAAATGTGGAGGATGGTCATATTATTTTCTGTGAAGATGCTTCTAATATTGTTTCACATCCTAATAAACCCAAACAAGCTAGTGTACCTATGCTATCTGTTAGAATTGGTGATCATTGCTATTATGGATTATGTGATATTGGTGCAAGTGTTAGTGCTATTCCTTATGAGCTTTACACGGAGATTATGCACGAAATTGATTCTTGCGAACTTGAAGATATTGATGTGGTTATTCAGTCAAGCTAACAGAGAAACTATTTCTCCAATTGGTATTGTTCGAGATGTGGAAGTTTTATGCGGTAAGATTAAATATCCTGCTGACTTTTTGGTACTTGGTTCACTGCTAGTGATTATTGTCCTATTATTTTTGGTAGACCTTTTCTAAATACTTGTGGAGCTATTATAGATTGCAAGAAAGAGAAAATTTTGACTAAATTTGCTGGTGAATCTTATGAGTTCAACTTCTCTAAATTTACCAAAATTCCTTATAAAGCTGATTTGCCTAGTGATGATTTTAAAATGGAGCAATGTGCATCTATTGTTCTTGTTCCTAACAATCCTTTGCAACAACATTTGGAGGATAGCGAGAGTGAAGTTTTTAGGAAGGAAAGAGATGAGCTTGAGGAAATTTTTCTCCGCCAACCTATTCTCAAGCATGATTTACCGGTGGAAGATTTGGGTACAACACCGCCACCAAAGGAAGATCCTGTTTTTGATTTAAAGCCTTTACCTGATAATCTTAAATATGCTCATATTGATGATAAGAAAATATATCCTGTTATTATTAGTTCTAAGCTTTTAGAGATTGAGGAAGAAAGATTATTGGAAATATTGAAGAAACACCGCGGCGCTATTGGCTACACTCTTGATGATTTGAAGGGGATTTCTCCTTCTATTTGCCAACATGCTATTAATATGGAAGATGATGCAAAGCCTGTTGTTGAACCTCAGTCATTGCCTAATTCCGAAGATGAAGGAAGTGGTAAGGAATGAGGTATTAAGACTTCTTGAAGCTGGTATTATATATCCTATTGCTGATAGTAGATGGGTTAGTCCTGTGCATTGCGTTCCCAAGAAAGGAGGAATGACTGTTGTGCCTAATGATAATGATGAGCTCATCCCTCAAAGAGTAGTTGTAGGGTATAGAATGTGCATTGATTTTCGAAAAGTTAATAAAGTTACTAAGAAAGATCATTACCCTTTACCATTTATTGATCAAATGCTAGAAAGATTGTCTAAAAATACTCATTTTTGCTTTCTTGATGGTTATTCTGGGTTTTCACAAATTGCTGTTAAAGCTAAAGATCAAGAGAAAACCACTTTCACTTGTCCCTATGGAACTTATGCTTATAGACGTATGCCTTTTGGTTTATGTAATGCTCCTGCTACTTTTCAAAGATGCATGTCTGCTATTTTTCATGGTTTTTGTGAAAGTATTGTAGAGGTATTCATGGATGATTTTTCCGTCTATGGGAATTCTTTTGATAGTTGCCTGCGAAACCTTGATAAAGTTTTGCAGAGATGTGAAGAAACTAACCTTGTTCTTAATTTGGAGAAATGCCACTTTATGGTTAATGAAGGAATTGTATTGGGACATAAAATTTCTGAGAGAGGTATTGAAGTCGATAGAGCTAAAGTCGAAGCAATTGAGAAGATGCCCTATCCGAGGGATGTTAAAGGTATTCGTAGTGTTCTTGGTCATGCTGGGTTTTATAGGAGGTTTATTAAAGATTTCTCCAAGATTTCAAAACCTCTTACTAATCTTCTTCAAAAAGATGTACCATTTGTTTTTGATGACGATTGTAAGGAAGCTTTTGAAACTCGTAAGAAAGCCTTAAAAACTGCTCCTATAGTTGAACCTCCTGATTGGAACTTACCCTTTGAAATTATGTGTGATGCTAGTGATTTTGCTGTAGGCGCTGTTCTTGGACAGCGAGTAGATAAAAAACTGAATGTTATTCATTATGCTAGTAAAACTCTTGATGCTGCTCAAAGAAATTATGCTACAACTGAAAAAGAACTGTTAGCTGTAGTTTTTGCTTGCGATAAATTTAGATCTTATATTGTTGATTCAAAAGTTACTATTCATACTGATCATGCTGCAATTAGATACCTTATGACAAAGAAAGATGCTAAGCCGAGGCTTATTAGATGGGTACTTCTGTTGCAAGAATTTGATTTACATATTGTAGATAGGAAAGGTGCTGATAATCCTGTTGCTGATAATTTGTCTAGATTGGAAAATATTGCTTATGATCCTGTTCCTGTTAATGATAGTTTTCCAAATGAACAATTGGCTGTAATAAAGGTGAGCTCGCGAGACAGTCCTTGGTATGCTGATTATGCTAACTTTATTGTTTCTAAGTACTTGCCTCCAACCTTTTCAGCTCAAAGAAAGGAGGAAATTCTTTTATGACTTGAGGCATTATTTTTGGGATGACCCACACTTATATAAAGAAGGAGTGGATGGTATTATGCGAAGATGTGTTCCCGAATATGAACAACAAGAGATATTGAGTAAATGTCATGGTAGTGCTTATGGAGGACATCACGCCGGAGAAAGAACCGCGCAAAAGGTTTTACAATCAGGTTTTTATTGGCCAACTCTCTTCAAGGATGCGAGAAAGTTTATTTTATCTTGTGATGAATGCCAAAGGGTTGGTAATATCTCCAGACGTAATGAAATGCCTATGAATTATACTCTTGTTATTGAACCATTCGATTGTTGGGGATTTGACTTCATGGGACCTTTTCCGTCTTCAGAAGGTAACACTCATATACTTGTTGCTGTTGATTATGTTACTAAATGGGTGGAAGCCATACCTACAAAAAGTGCTGATGGTGAGACCTCTTTAAGAATGCTTTTAGACATTATTTTTCCTAGATTTGGAGTGCCTAGATATATTATGACTGATGGAGGTTCTCATTTTATTCATGGAGGTTTTAGAAAAACTCTTGCTAGGTATAGTATTAATCATAGAATTGCTTCTGCTTATCATCCTCAAACTAGTGGTCAAGTAGAATTATCAAATAGAGAGATTAAATCTATTTTGGGAAAGACCGTTAATAAAACTAGAAAGAATTGGGCTAGTAAATTGAAGGATGCACTATGGGCTTATAGAACTGCTTATAAAAATCCCATGGGAATGTCACCTTATAAAATGGTTTATGGGAAAGCTTGTCATTTACCTTTAGAACTAGAGCACAAAGCTTATTGGGCTGTTAGAGAATTAAATAAAGATCCTAAACTTGCCGGTGATAAGAGGTTGTTGCAATTAAGTTCTCTAGATGAATGGAGAAGTGAAGCTTATGAAAATGCTAAACTCTTTAAAGAGAAAGTTAAAAAATGGCATGATAGAAGGTTTATCAAAAGAGAATTTAATATTGGGGATAAAGTCCTATTGTATCGGTCTCTGCCTCAGATTCTTTGTGGAAATTACTCTCAAAATGGGAAGGACCATATGTTGTCGAGGAGGTGTATCGTTCAGGAGCAATTAAAATTAGCTCTCTCCAAGGCAATGCTACGCAAGTGGTGAATGGACAAAGACTCAAGCATTATATCTCGGGTGATTCCTATAATGTTGATGTTGATATTATTCAAGTGGAAACACCGGAGGCTTTCATCAAAGGGCAAATTGACAAATCCGCCGTAACTCGACTTTGAATAGGTAATAGTACTGGTAATGAAAAGTTCGCAATTTACCTTCCGAACAATATTTTTGCTGTTTTTGGAAAATATGAAAAATTGCGAGTTCGAAACGGAATGGAAAGGACGCACGAGGGCGTGCCACCATAGGCCGGCGCGGCCTGACCTGGGCCCGCACCGCCCTATGGTCTGGCCGCCTCGTCGCCCCTTTCCGACTCTGGTTCGATCTGGTACTTTCCTTATGTCGCGAAATTTTTTGCTATATAATCCCCCGGACCCCTGGAGGTCCGTATATCGTTTTCTCGACGTGTTTTGTTTCGAGCTGTTTCTACCAGGATCTGTTTTCGGTCTAGAAGCACCATGGCCTCCAACAACAAGGGCAAGGGGCTTTCGGAGGAAGAAGTGAAGAGGGTGCCATCAAGACAAGAGCAGCAAGCCATTGGGAGCAAGCAAATCTTGGTGGGATCTGTTGACGCTTGACGTTCTTTTTCTCATAACTTGCAGGGACCTTTACCACCCGCTCGTAGCCTCGAATCCTTCCCTGTGTTGGAGGAAGCTCTACGGACTACCGATGAGTTTTGTGATCAATATCGGGCTCTGAGAAGAGAAGTGGAGATACTCCAAGAGGAGAATTGCCGTCTCCGAAGATTACTGGAATACCATTCGATTCGCATCACAAGGTCATCATCGCCAACTTCAGATAACAATGAATATCTTCGAGTTTTAGTGCAGAATTGCCAAGCTGAAAAACTGAAGCTAAAGGAACTCGTTGAGAAGCTTATCAGGAATTCATCATCACCACCACCGCAGGAGTAATTCATCATCGGTATTGGCATCCCCTTGGTTTGTTCCAAGCTTGGGGGAGTGCCGCAGTATCACATTATCACTACCTTTTACTTTTCATTGTCAAGTAGTGTCATATCATGAGTAGGGAAGTTATCATATAAGATGGGTTGCAGTGTGGAAGTATCTCTCCTTTAGTTGGTTGTCTATGTATCCCTTGGTGTGAGTTATCGTTATGGAATATTAATGAGAAGTCTTATCATTTACATATTGCACATCTTATTTTAGTTTGCAATCGCTATTATATGATTTACCTTGTTGTTAGTATTGGTATCACTTTGGGAGCATTGAATAAATCTATTTGGTTTTGGCAAACTTAGCATTGGTCAATAGCAACAACACTTTGAGGTTTAAATAGAAAAGAGAAATACATGTAGTTGTTTCATTGTCTTTCTTTCTTGTTAGCTCATAGCTTATTATTCTGAAGTTAAAATTGTTTGTGCTTACGAGGAAGATGCATGATTGTTTCTATCACATGTATATTTGTTTGTTTCCCTCGACTCTCATGCTTGCTAATTAACCTTGCTAGCCAAAGACCTCAGACCGAGAGGGAATACTTCTCGTGCATCCAAACCTTAACCCAAACCTATGTCATTTGTGTCCACCATACCTACCTACTACATGGTATTTTCTCGCCATTCCAAGTAAATACTTCATGTGCTACCTTTAAACAATTCAAAACTTAGTATCTCTTATTTGTGTCAATGTTTTATAGCTCATGAGGAAGTATGTGGTGTTTTATCTTTCAATCTTGTTGGGCAACTTTCACCAATGGACTAGTGGCTTCATCCGCTTATCCAATAATTTTGCAAAAAGAGCTGCCAATGGGATTCCCAGTCCCAAATTAATTAAACTAAATAGACACTCCTCCATGGTATGTGATTGATGGACGGCACCCGAAGGATTCGGTTAGCCATGGCTTGTGTAAGCAAAGGTTGGGGGGAGTGTCATCATCATAATAAAACCAAAATAAAAAGGCACTCCTTCATGGTATGAGATTGTTGGCAGGCACCCGAGGATTCGGTTAGCCATGGTTTGTGAAAGAAAAGGTTGGAAGGAGTGCCACACAAAATGAAAATAATATGGGAGCCGCTCTTTGAACGTTTGTTTGGCAAGGGGGTTAGAGTACCCGCTACCAGTCGTTGACAACAACGAACACTTCTCAAAATGTTACTTTTATTATCTCTATATGATTTCAAAACTGAAAAAGCTCTAGCACATGATTTAATCCCTGCTTCCCTCGCGAAGGGCCTGTCTTTTACTTTATGTTGAGTCAAGAAACCTATTTCCCTCCATCTCAAGCAAGCATTTGAGTTGTTGTGATCAAACCATTATATTGTGATTTACTTCATCATGTCTTTTATTCTTCCTTGTTTAGTACAAGTTTTATCTGAATGAATATAGCTTTGCAAGTTATCAATGATTATGAGGAGACCATTATGATTGAGTATGCAAGTTGTGCCTTATAAACTTTAACATGAGAGCGCTGCTCAATGAGATAAATATAATTTGTTAATTGTTCTCTGACCAAGAACGAAGTTTGCCATCACCAACTATCATTTCTTATGCACCTTTATTTGTGATTACCTTATACTTGTTTCAAGTTGAGTTATATGAGGAAGTTGTCTACTATAATGTCTTGTGCGAATGAATATGATGCTTCTTGTCCGTATTTTATTTATCGACTCTTCACTCCATAAACATGTGGTCCTCGTTTATCGAGCTTTCCGCTTTCGCTTGGGGACAAGCGAAGTCTAAGCTTGGGGGGAGTTGATACGTCCAATTTGCATCACTATTTTATATCATAATTTGCTGTTATTCATTGATATATTTCATATTGGGACACAATACTTATGTTATTTCATCTATTTTGCATGTTTCATCATTATTGGAGGATCAAGCACCGGAGCCGTGATTCTCATGGGAAAAAGCACCGTCAGAACGCAATATTTCGGAAGATCAACTGTGGAAGGAAATTATACCAAAAATCGTATTTTTCAAGATGACGAAGGAAGCCAGAAGGAGGAGCCAGGAGGACCCAGGGTGGGCCCACACCCTAGGGCGGCGCGGCCCATGGCCTGGCCGCGCCGCCATGTAGTGTGGGGGGCCCACGGCTCCTTTCGCCTCCTTTTCTTCGCGAAACCCTTCGTCCCGAAGACCTAAGCCACAGAGGGTTCCTCACGGGGAGTTACAGCCGCCTCTACGGGGCGGAGAACACCAGAGAGAAAAGAGCTCTCCGGCGGGAAGGAATCCGCCGGGGAAATTCCCTCCGGGAGGGGGAAATCGACGCCATCGTCACCGTCATCGAGCTGGACATCATCTCCATCACCATCATCATCATCTCCACCATCATCACCGCCGTCTCCTCCGCAGCACCTCGTCACCGCTGTAGCAATTTGGGTTTGATCTTGATTGTTTGATAGGGGAAACTCTCCCGGTATCGATCTCTACTTGTTGTTGATGCTATTGAGTGAAACCATTGAACCAAGTTTATGTTCAGATTGTTATTCATCATCATATCACCTCTGGTCATGTTCCATATGATGTCTAGTGAGTAGTTCGTTTAGTTCTTGAGGACATGGGTGAAGTCTAAATGTTAGCAGTGAACTATGGTTGAGTAATATTCAATGGTATGATACTTAAGTTGTGGTGTTATTCTTCTAGTGGTGTCATGTGAACGTCGACTACATGACACTTCACCATTTATGGGCCTAGGGGAATGCATCTTGTATTCGTTTGCTAATTGCGGGGTTGCCGGAGTGACAGAAACCTAAACCCCCGTTGGTATATCGATGCAGGAGGGATCGCAGGATCTCAGAGTTTAAGGCTGTGGTTAGATTTATTCTTAATTACTTTCTTGTAGTTGCGGATGCTTGCAAGGGGTATAATCACAAGTATGTATTAGTCCTAGGAAGGGCGGTACATTAGCATAGGTTCACCCACACAACACTTATCATAACAATGAAGATTATTTAGCCGTATGTAGCGAAAGCACTAGACTAAAATCCCGTGTGTCCTCGAGAACGTTTGGTCATTATAAGTAAACAAACCGGCTTGTCCTTTGTGCTAAAAAGGATTGGGCCACTCGCTGCAATTGTTACTCTCGCACTTTACTTACTCGTACTTTATTCAACTGTTACATCAAAACCCCCTGAATACTTGTTTGTGAGCATTTTACAGTGAATCCTTCATCGAAACCGCTTGTCAACACCTTCTCGCTCCTCGTTGGGATCGACATTCTTACTTATCGAAAATACTACGATACACCCCCTATACTTGTGGGTCATCAGACGTCGTCTTCATCAACACCGAACGTGTGACCGAGTACGAAGGTGCTGCCCGATTGTGGCACCGTCAAGATCTTCTACGCGCTTTTGAAAGCGGCAAGTGATCGTCTACCGCAGCAACAAGAGCCTCATCTTGTAGGCTTTGGAAATCTTCAAGGGTGAGTCTCGTTCATCCCCTCGTTGCTCCCGTCTTCTAGATTGCATCTTGGCTTGGATTGCGTTCTCGCGGTAGGAAATTTTTTGTTTTCTATGCAATGAATCCCTACAGTGGTATCAGAGCCATGTCTATGCATAGATGGTTGCACGAGTAGAACATAATGGTTTTGTGGGCGTTGATGCTTATGTTGTCTTTAGTTTGAGTACTTTGCATCTTTGTGGCATAGTGGGATGAAGCGGCTCGGGCTAACTTTACATGACCGCGTTCATGAGATTTGCTCCACGCTCGACATGCAACTTGTATTGCATAAGTGGCTTTGCGGGTGTCTGTCTCTCCTACTATAGTGAAGATTCAATTTACTCTTCTATTGACAACACTAGTATCACCGTTGTGGTTCATGTTCGTAGGTAGATTAGATCTTACTCGAAAACCCTAAACCACGTAAAATATGCAAACCAAATTAGAGAACGTCTAACTTGTTTTTGCAGGGTTTGGTGATGTGATATGGCCATAATGTGATGATGAATATGTATGAGATGATCATTATTGTATTGTGGCAACCGGCAGGAGCCTTATGGTTGTCTTTAAATTTCATGTTGAGTAGTATTTCAAAGAAGTTGTAATAGTTGCTACATGGGAGAACAATCATGAAGACGGCGCCATTGACCTTGACGCTACGCCGACGATGATGGAGATCATGCCCGTTGATGATGGAGATCATGTCCGTGCTTTGGAGATGAAGATCAAAGGCGCAAAGACAAAGGGGCCATATCATATCACATATGAACTGCATGTGATGTTAATCCTTTTATGCATCTTATTTTGCTTAGATCGCGACGGTAGCATTATAAGATGATCCCTCTCACTAAAATATCAAGATAATAAAGTGTTCATCCTTAGTAGCACCGTTGCCAAGACTTGTCGTTTCGACGCATCTCGTGATGATCGGGTGTGATAGACTCAACAAGTGCATACAACGGGTGCAAGCCAGTTTTGCACATGCGGATACTAAGGTGGCATTGACGAGCCTAGCATGTACAGACATGGTCTCGGAACACGTGATACCGAAAGGTAGAGCATGAATCATATGATTGATATGATGAACACTTTGAGTGTTCGCCATTGAAGTTACATCTTGTCTCGTGATGATCGGACTTGGTGTGGTGGATTTGGTTCGTGTGATCACTAAGACAATTCGAGGGATATTGTTTTGAGTGGGAGTTCACCTAGTTTTTAATTTTGTTGAATTAAAATTTGAACTCAATTTGTCATAAACTTAGTCTAAACTATTGCAAATATATGTTGTAGATATGGCGTCCCCAATCAATTTTAACCAGTTCCTAGAGAAAGAAAAGCTTAAGAGCAACGGTAGCAACTTCACCGACTGGTTCCGTCATGTGAGGATTTTCCTCGCTGGCGAAAATCTGCAATATGTGCTTGATGCACCGCTAGGTGACCCTCCTGCAGAAACTGAAACCGATGAAGTAAAGAATGTTTACGCGACTCGGAAAACTCGATACTCTCAAGTTCAGTGTGCCATCCTATGCAGTCTGGAAGCCGATCTTCAAAAACGTTTTGAGCACCACGATCCTCATGAGTTGGTCAATGAGTTGAAAAATATCTTTGAAACTCATGCGGCCGTGGAATTCTATGAAGCATCGAAACACTTCTTCAGTTGCATGATGGAAGAAGGCAGCTCCGTTAGTGAGCACATGCTCGCCATGACCGGGCATGCGAAGAAACTCAGTGACTTGGGAATAGTGATTCCTAACAGATCGGGATTAATCGTGTCCTTCAATCACTCGCCACCTAGTTACAAGAACTTTGTGATGAACTACAATATGCGTAACATGAACAAAGAGTTACCCGAACTCTTCGCCATGCTAAAATCTGCTAAGATTGAGATCAAGAAAGAGCACCAAGTGTTGATGGTCAACAAGACCACCGCCAAGAAACAGGGCAAGTCTAAAGGCAAAACAAGAAGGGTGGCAAGAAAGCTGCCACGCCTCCCCGTGAAACCTAAGACTGGCCCTAAGCCCGATGCTGAGTGCTATTATCGCAAGGAGAAGGGACACCGGAAGCGTAATTGCTCCAAGTATTTAGCGGATCCGAAGAGCGGCCTTGTCAAGAAGAAGAAAGAAGGTATATCCGATATACATGTTATAGATGTTTATCTTAATGGTTCTCGTACTAGTACTGGGTATTTGATACTGGTTCGGTTGCTCATATTTGTAACTCGAAACAGGAACTAAAGAATAAACGAAGACTATTGAAGGATGAAGTGACGATGCGCGTTGGAAATGGATCCAAAGTCGATGTGATCGCTGTCGGCACACTTCCTCTACATCTACCTTCGGGATTAGTTTTAAACCTCAATAATTGTTATTTTGTACCCGCGTTGAGCATGAACATTATATCTGGATCTTGTTTAATGCAAGACGGTTATTCATTCAAGTCTGAGAATAATGGTTGTTCTATTTTTATGAATAAAATCTTTTATGGTCGAGCACCTGAAAAGAATGGTTTATTTCTGTTAGATCTCGATAGTAGTGATACACATATTCATAACATTGATGCTAAGCGAATTAAATTGAATGATAATTCTACTTATATGTGGCACTCGCTGCCTTGGTCATATTGGAGTGAAATGCATGAAGAAACTCCATACCGATGGATTACTTGAATCACTTGACTTTGAGTCACTTGATAGATGCGAAGCATGTCTAATGGGAAAAATGACTAAGACTCCATTCTCTGGTATTATGGAGCGAGCTACAGACTTATTGGAAATCATACATACCGATGTGTGCGGACCAATGAGTGTAGCCTCGCGCGGTGGTTATCATTATGTTCTAACCTCCACAGATGATTTGAGTAGATATGGGTATATCTATTTCATGAAACATAAATCGGAAACTTTCGAGAAGTTTAAGGAATTCCAAAGTGAAGTAGAAAATCAACGTAACAAGAAGATTAAATTTCTACGATCTGATCGCGGAGGTGAATATCTGAGTTATGAGTTTGGCATGCATTTAAAGAAATGCGGAATACTTTCACAATTGACATCGCCGGGAACACCACAACGAAACGGTGTGTCCGAACGTCGTAATCGAACTCTCTTAGATATGGTTCATTCTATGATGTCTCTTACTAATTTGCCGTTATCATTTTGGAGTTATGCATTAGAGATAGCCGCATTCACTTTAAATAGAGCACCATCAAAATCCGTTAAAATGACACCGTACGAATTATGGTTTAATAAGAAACCTAAGTTGTCGTTCCTTAAAGTTTGGGGTTGCGAAGCCTATGTAAAAAAGTTACAACCGGACAAGCTAGAACCCAAAGCGGAAAAATGCGTCTTCATAGGATACCCTAAGGAAACTATAGGGTACACTTTCTATCACAGATCCGAAGGCAAGATCTTTGTTGCTAAGAACGGAACCTTTCTTGAGAAAGAATTTCTCACTAAAGAAGTGACTGGAAGAAAAGTAGAACTCGATGAGATTGATGAATCTTTACTCGTTGATCAGAGTAGCGCAGTACCGGAAGATGTTCCTGTGCCGCCTACACCGGCAACAGAGGAAGCTAATGATAATGATCATGAAACTTCAAACGAGATAGCTACTGAACCTCGCAGATCGACAAGGGAACGTGCCACTCCTGATTGGTATGATCCTTGTCTAAATGTCATGATTGTGGACAACAGTGATGAAGACCCTGCGACGTATGAAGAAGCGATGATGAGCCCAGATTCCAACGAATGGCAAGAAGCCATGAAATCCGAAATGGGATCCATGTATGATAACAAAGTGTGGACTTTGGTAGACTTACCTGATAGCCGCAAGGCTGTCGAGAATAAATGGATCTTCAAAAGAAAAACAGATGCTGATGGTAATATTACTGTCTATAAAGCTCGACTTGTCGCAAAGGGTTTCCGACAAATTCAAGGAGTTGACTACGATGAGACTTTCTCATCTGTAGCGAAGCTAAAGTCTGTGAGGATTTTGTTAGCAATAGCTACATTTTTCGATTATGAGATTTGGCAGATGGATGTCAAAACAACGTTCCTTAATGGAGACATTGAGGAAGAGTTGTATATGGTACAACCCAAAGGTTTTGTCGATCCTAAAAATGCTGACAAAGTATGCAAACTTCAGCGTTCAATTTATGGACTGAAGCAAGCATCGAGAAGTTGGAACCGACACTTTGATAAGGTGATCAAAGACTTCGGGTTTATACAAAGGTCATGGAGAGGCCTCGTATTTACAAGAAAGTGAGTGGGAGCTCAGTAGCGTTCTCGATATTATATGTAGATGACATATTATTGATTGGGAATGATATAGAACTATTAAGCAAAGGTAAAAGGTTATTTGAATAATAGTTTTTCAATGAAAGACCATGGTGAAGCATCGTATATATTAGGCATCAAGATTTATAGAGATAGATCAAGACGTCTAATAGGGCTATCACAAAGTACATACCTGGACAAGATTCTAAAGAAATTTAGAATGGACGAAAGTAAGAAAGGATTCTTACCTATGTTACTGTGCAAGGTCTTGAGTAAGACTCAAGGTCCTGGCTACAGAAGAAAGACAAAGGATGAGTCGATCCCCTATGCCTCGGCAAAGTAGGCTCTATCATGTATGCCATGCTATGTACTAGACCGGATATAGCACATGTCGTTAGTTTGACTAGCAGATATCAAAGTGATCCAGAATGGAACACTCGGACAGCGGTCAAGAATATCCTGAAGTACTTGAAAAGAACTAAGGATATGTTTCTTTGTTATGGAGGTGACCAAGAGCTCGTTGTAACCAGTTACACCGATGCAAGTTGGAACACTGATCCTGATGACTCTAAGTCATAGTCTGGGTACGTGTTTATATTGAATGGTGCTGCAGAAGTCGGGCAAGCTCAAGCAAAGGCACGGTGGCGAAGTCTTCAACAGAATCAGAGTACATAGCGGCTTCAGAGGCTTCATCAGAAGCGGTATGGATGAAGAGGTTCATTGTAGAGCTCGGTGTGGTTCCTAGTGCATTGGACCCATTAGTCATCTACTGTGATAACATGGGTGCCATCGCCAATGAACAAGAACCAAGGTCACACAAGAGGTTGAAGCATATCAAGCTGCGTTATCATTCGATTCGCGAGTACATCGAAGATGGAGAAGTAAAGATTTGCAAAGTACACACTGATCTGAATGTAGCAGATCCATTGACTAAAGCTCTCCATAGGGCAAAGCATGACCAACACCAGAATGCCATGGGTGTTAGGTACCTTACAATGTAATCTAGATTATTGACTCTAGTGCAAGTGGGAGACTGTTGGAGATATGCCCAAGAGGCAATAATAAAAGTGGTTATTATATATATCTTTGTGTTTATGATAAATGTTTATATACCATGCTATAATTGTATTTACCGAAACATTGATACATGTGTGTTATGTAAACAACTATGAGTCCCTAGTAAGCCTCTTAACTAGCTTGTTGATTAATAGATGATTAGTTTCATAATCATGAACATTGGATGTTATTAATAACAAGGTTATATCATTATATGAATGATGTAATGGACACAACCATTTAAGCGTAGCATAAGATCACGTCATTAAGTTATTTGCTATAAGCTTTCAATACATAGTTACCTAGTCCTTTCAACCATGAGATCATGTAAATCACTTATACCGAAAAGGTACTTTGATTACATCAAACGCCACTGCGTAAATGGGTGGTTATAAAGGTGGGATTAAGTATCCGGAAAGTATGAGTTGAGGCATTGATGCGTGCAGTTAACACACGTCCGTTGGGAACCCCAAGAGGAAGGTGTGATGCGTACAGTAGCAAGTTTTCCCTCAGTAAGAAACCAAGGTTTATCGAACCAGTAGGAGTCAAGAAGCACGTTGAAGGTTGATGGCGGCGAAGTGTAGTGCGGCGCAACACCAGGGATTCCGGCGCCAACGTGGAACCCGCACAACACAATCAAAGTACTTTGCCCCAACGTAATGTTGAGGTTGTCAATCTCACCGGCTTGCTGAAAACAAAGGATTAACCGTATAGTGTGGAAGATGATGTTTGTTTGCGAAGAACAAGAAAGAACAATTGCAGTAGATTGTATTTCAGATGTAAAGAATGGACCGGGGTCCACAGTTCACTAGTGGTGTCTCTCCCATAAGATAAATAGCATGTTGGGTGAACAAATTATAGTTGGGCAATTGACAAATAAAGAAGGCATAACAATGCACATACATATATCATGATGAGTACTATGAGATTTAATCAGGGCATTATGACAAAGTACATAGATCGCTATCCAAAGATGCATCTATGCCTAAATAGTTCACTTTCAGGTTATCATCCGAACCCTTCCGTATTAAGTTGCAAGCAATAGACAATTGCATTAAGTATGGTGCGTAATGTAATCAACACAAATATCCTTAGACAAAGCATCGATGTTTTATCCCTAGTGGCAACAAAGACATTGATACGTCCATTTTGCATCACTATTTTATATCATAATTTACTGTTATTCATTGATATATTTCATATTTGGAGATGATACTTATGTTATTTCATCTATTTTGCATATTTCATGATTATTTGGAGATCGCGCACCGGAGTCGTGGATTCTCGCTGGAAAAAGCACCGTCAGATGCAATATTTCTAAGATCAGCAATTGACGGGAATTACACGAAAATTCCTATTTTTCCGTAAGACGAAGCGAGCTTAAGGGGGAGCCGAGGGGACCCGAGGTGGGCCCACCTCATAGGCCGGCGCGGCCCAAGGCCTGGCCGCGCCGCCCTGTGAGGAGGGGGCCCACAGCCCTCTCTCGTCTCCTTTTCTTCGCCCCGAAAACCTAAGCTCCAGAGGGTACATCGCGAAGAGTCACAGCCGCCTCTGCGGGGCGGAGATCACCAGAGAGAAAAGAGCTCTCCGGCGGGCAGGAATCCGCCGGGGAAATTCCCTCCCGGAGGGGGAAATCGACGCCATCATCATCGTCATCGAGCTGGACATCATCTCCATCACCACCGTCATCATCACCGCCATCTCCACCGCTGCACCTCGTCACCGCTGTAACGATTTGGGTTGGATCTTGATTGTTTGATAGGGGAAACTCTCCCGGTGTTGATTTCTATTTGTTATTGATGCTATTGAGTGAAACCGTTGAACCAAGGTTTATGTTCAGATTGTTATTCATCATCATATCACCTCTGATCATGTTCCATATGATGTCTCGTGAGTAGTTAGTTTAGTTCTTGAGGACATGGGTGAAGTCTAAATGTTAGTAGTGAATTATGGTTGAGTAATATTCAATGTTATGATATTTAAGTTGTGGTGTCATTCTTCTAGTGGTGTCGTGTGAACGTCGACTACACGATACTTCACCATTTATGGGCCTAGGGGAATACATCTTGTACTCGTTTGCCAATTGCGGGGTTGCCGGAGTGACAGAAACCTGAGCCCCCATTGGTATATCGATGCAGGAGGGATTGCATGATCTTAGAGTTTAAGGCTGTGGTTAGATTTATCTTAATTACTTTCTTGTAGTTGCGGATGCTTGCAAGGGGTATAATCACAAGTATGTATTAGTCCTAGGAAGGGTGGTGCATTAGCATAGGTTCACCCACATAACACTTATCAAAACAATGAAGATTATTTAGCTACATGAAGCGAAAGCACTAGACTAAATTCCCGTAAGGCCCTCAAGAACGTTTGGTCATTATAAGTAAACAAACCGGCTTGTACTTTGTGCTAAAAAGGATTGGGCCACTCGCTGCAATTATTTCTCTCGCATTTTACTTACTCGTACTTTATTCAGCTGTTACATCAAAACCCCTTGAATACTTGTCTGTGAGCATTTACAGTGAATCCTTCATCGAAACTGCTTGTCAACACCTTCTGCTCCTCGTTGGGTTCGACATTCTTACTTATCGAAGATACTACGATACACCCCCTATACTTGTGGGTCATCAAGACTATTTTCTGGCGCCGTTGCCGGGGAGTGAAGCGCTATTGGTAAGTGGAATTGGTAAGGAAAACCTTTACTGTTTGTGCTGATTTTATTTTTGCCTGCTGCTATAAGTCATTATGGAGAGATCTTCTCTTCAATTTCTATTTGGGAAATCTACTACTACTGCAACGGTAGTGGATGAGGCGCCAGGTGAGGAAGTAATACCATATAAAATACCTATGAAAATTATTGAACGTGTTATGGATAACCGCTATGAAGGGGATGGAACTGTCCATCCTGGTGATCATTTACTGTTTTTACATGAATTATGCGGGTTATTCAAATGTGCAGGTATTGCTATGAATGAAGTTAGAAAGAAACTATTCTCTATATCGCTGTCTGGTAAAGCGGCGCATTGGTATAAATTGCTGAAGAATGGTGATTCTCTTGATTGGGAGGACATTGTGCCTTTATTTTATTCCAAATTCTATCCTCCAAGTGAAATTCACAAAGATCGGAACCGCATATATAATTTCTGGCCTCATGATGGAGAAAGTATTGCCCAAGCTTGGGGGAGATTGAAGTCTTTAATGCTCAAATGCCCCATTCATGAGCTTCCTGGTAATGTTATCATTGATAATTTCTATGCAAGATTGTCTTTTCAAGATAAGACTTTGCTGGATACTTCTTGTTCTGGATCATTTACACGCAACAAAGAAGAGTTTAAAAGGGACCTTCTTGATCGAATCCAGGAGAATACTGAAGGATGGGAGAACGACAAAGATAGAGAGTCAGGTATAAACTTTGATTATAAATGCATTGAAGTTTTTATGGATACTGATAAATTTCGTAATATTAGTGCTACTTATGGTCTTGATTCTCAAGTCGTTGCAAATCTTTATAAAGCTTTTGCCTCTCATTATGAATTGCCTAAGAAGAATTTTGATAAGTATCATGAACCGTATAAAGATAAAATTGATTCGTCTATAAACAAATGTGTTGTGATTGAAACTGTTGATCAAGTTATTCCTGAAGCTTATATTGAAAAAACTCCTTTTCCTGCTAAAATGAAGGAGTACTCTGTTATATCTAGTGCGATTAATAAAAGTGAAAAGAAACCTATAGAACCTGAAGAACAAATAAAAGTTGAACCTGCTGTTGCAATTATTAAAGATCTTGTGACTGAAAATGTGGAGGATAGTCATATTATTTTCTGTGAAGATGCCTCTAATATTGTTTCACATCCCAATAAGTCCAAGCAAGCTAGTGTTCCTATGCTATCTGTTAGAATTGGTGATCATTGTTATTATGGTTTATGTGATATGGGTGCAAGTATTAGTGCTATTCCTTATGAGCTTTACACGGAGATTATGCACGAAATTGGTTCTTGTGAACTTGAAGATATTGATGTGGTTATTCGGCTAGCTAATAGAGAAACTATCTCTCCAATTGGTATTGTTCGAGATGTGGAAGTTTTATGTGGTAAGATTAAATATCCTGCTGACTTTTTGGTACTTGGTTCTGCTGCTAGTGAGTATTGTCCTATTATTTTTGGTAGACCATTCCTAAATACTTGTGGAGCTGTTATAGATTGCAAGAAGGAAAAGATTGTTACTAAATTTGCTGGTGAATCTTATGAGTTTAATTTCTCTAAATTTGCCAAAACTCCTTATAAAGCTGATTTGCCTAATAATGATTTTAGAGTTGAACAAGAAGCGCCTATTGCTCTTGCTCCTACTAATCCTTTGCAGCAACATTTGGAGAATAGTGAGAGTGAAGTCTTTAGGGAAGAAAGAAATGAGCTTGATGAAATTTTCCTTCGTCAACCTATTCTTAAACATGACTTGCCGGTTGAAGATCTAGGTACAACACCACCACCAAAGGAAGATCCTGTTTTTGATTTAAAACCATTGCCTGATAATCTTAAGTATGCTCATATTGATGATAAGAAAATATATCCTGTTATTATTAGTTCTAAGCTTTCAGAGATTGAGGAAGAAAGGTTATTGGAAATATTGAAGAAACACCGAGGAGCTATTGGCTACACTCTTGATGATTTGAAGGGGATTTCTCCTTCTATTTGCCAACATGCTATTAATATGGAAGATGATGCAAAGCCTGTTGTTGAACATCAGGCTGCCTAATTCCGAAGATGAAGGAGGTGGTAAGGAATGAGGTATTAAAACTTCTTGAAGCTGGTATTATATATCCTATTGCTGATAGTAGATGGGTTAGTCCTGTGCATTGCGTTCCTAAGAAAGGAGGAATGACTGTTGTGCCTAATGATAATGATGAGCTCATCCCTCAAAGAGTAGTTGTAGGGTATAGAATGTGCATTGATTTTCGAAAAGTTAATAAAGTTACTAAGAAAGATCATTACCCTTTACCATTTATTGATCAAATGCTAGAAAGGTTGTCTAAAAATACTCATTTTTGCTTTCTTGATGGTTATTCTGGGTTTTCACAAATTGCTGTTAAAACTAAAGATCAAGAGAAAACCACTTTCACTTGTCCCTATGGAACTTATGCTTATAGGCGTATGCCTTTTGGTTTATGTAATGCTCCTGCTACTTTTCAAAGATGCATGTCTGCTATTTTTCATGGCTTTTGCGAGAGTATTGTAGAGGTGTTCATGGATGATTTTTCTGTCTATGGGAATTCTTTTGATAATTGCTTGCGAAACCTCGATAAAGTTTTGCAGAGATGTGAAGAAACTAACCTTGTTCTTAATTGGGAGAAATGTCACTTTATGGTTAATGAAGGAATTGTATTGGGACATAAAATTTCTGAGAGAGGTATTGAAGTTGATAGAGCTAAAGTTGAAGCAATTGAGAAGATGCCCTATCCGAGGGATGTTAAAGGTATTCATAGTGTTCTGGGTCATGCTGGGTTTTATAGGAGATTTATTAAAGATTTCTCCAAGATTTCCAAGCCTCTTACTAATCTTCTTCAAAAAGATGTACCTTTTGTTTTTGATGATGATTGTAAGGAAGCTTTTGAAACTCTAAAGAAAGCCTTAACAACTGCTCCTGTAGTTGAACCTCCTGATTGGAATTTGCCTTTTGAAATTATGTGTGATGCTAGTGATTTTGTTGTAGGCGCTGTTCTTGGACAGCGAGTAGATAAGAAATTAAATGTTATTCATTATGCTAGCAAGACTCTTGATGCTGCTCAAAGAAATTATGCTACAACTGAAAAAGAATTGTTAGCTGTAGTCTTTGCTTGTGACAAGTTTAGATCCTATATTGTTGATTGAAAAGTCACAATTCATACTGATCATGCTGCAATTAGATACCTTATGACAAAGAAAGATGCTAAGCCGAGGCTTATTAGATGGGTACTTCTGTTGCAAGAATTTGATTTGCATATTATAGATAGGAAAGGTGCTGATAATCCTGTAGCTGATAATTTATCTAGATTGGAAAATATTACTTATGATCCTGTTCCTGTTAATGATAGTTTTCCAAATGAACAATTGGCTGTAATAAAGGTGAACTCGCGAGATAGCCCTTGGTATGCTGATTATGCTAACTTTATTGTATCCAAGTACTTGCCCCCAACCTTTTCAGCTCAGCAAAGGAGGAAATTCTTTTATGACTTGAGGCATTATTTTTGGGATGACCCACACTTATATAAAGAAGGAGTGGATGGTATTATGCGAAGATGTGTTCCTGAATATGAACAACAGGAGATATTGAGTAAATGTCATGGTAGTGCTTATGGAGGACATCACGCCGGAGATAGAACCGCACAAAAGGTTCTACAATCAGGTTTTTATTGGCCAACTCTCTTCAAAGATGCAAGGAAGTTTATTTTATCTTGTGATGAATGTCAAAGGGTTGGTAATATCTCCAGACGAAATGAAATGCCTATGAATTATACTCTTGTTATTGAACCATTCGATTATTGGGGATTCGACTTCATGGGTCCTTTCCCTTCTTCAGAAGGTAACACTCATATACTTGTCGCTGTTGATTATGTTACTAAATGGGTAGAATCTATACCCACAAAAAGTGTCGATGGTGAGACTTCTTTAAAAATGCTTTTAGATATTATTTTTCCTAGATTTGGAGTACCTAGATATATTATGACTGATGGAGGTTCTCATTTTATTCATGGAGGTTTTAGAAAAACTCTTGCTAAGTATGGGATTAATCATAGAATTGCTTCCGCTTATCACCCTCAAACTAGTGGTCAAGTAGAATTATCAAATAGAGAGATTAAATCTATTTTGGGAAAGACTGTTAATAAATCTAGAAAGAATTGGGCTAGCAAATTGAAGGAAGCACTATGGGCTTATAGAACTGCTTATAAAAATCCTATGGGTATGTCACCGTATAAAATGGTTTATGGAAAAGCTTGTCATTTACCTTTAGAACTAGAGCACAAAGCTTATTGGGCTGTAAGGGAACTTAATAAAGATTTCAAACTTGCCGGTAAGAAGAGATTGCTACAATTGAGTTCTTTAGATGAATGGAGAAGTGAAGCATATGAAAATGCTAAACTCTTTAAGGAGAAAGTTAAGAAATGGCATGATAGAAGAATTATCAAAAGAGAATTTAATGTTGGGGACAAAGTCCTATTGTATCGGTCTCGTCTTAGATTCTTTGCAGGGAAATTACTCTCAAAATGGGAAGGACCATATGTCATTGATGAGGTTTATCGATCAGGAGCAATTAAAATTAGCTCTCTTCAAGGTAATGCCACACAAGTAGTGAATGGGCAGAGACTTAAGCATTATATCTCTGGAGATTCTTATAATGAAGATGTTGATATTATCCAAGTGGTAACTCCGAAAGCTTACATCAAAGGTCAAGTTGACAGTCCTGCAGAGTTTGACTTTGAATAGGTAATAAGATCGGTAATAAAAAGTTCGTGTTTTACTTTCCGAACAATGTTTTTGCTGTTTTTGGAAAATATGAAAAATTACGAGATCGAAACGGAGTGGAGGAGACGCACGAGGGCGTGCCCCCATAGGCCGGTGCGGGCCCCAGCCTGGCCGCGCCGCCCTATGAGGACACCGCCTCGTTGTCCCTCCCCGACTCTTGTTCGATCTGGTACTTTCCTTCTGTCGTAAAAATTACTGCTATATAATCCCCCGGACCCCTGGAGGTCCGTATATCGTTTTCTCGTCGTGTTTTGTTTCGAGTCAAGCTTCGCCAGGATCTGTTTTTGATTTAGAAGCACCATGGCCTCCAACAATAAGGACAAGGGACCTTTGAAGGAAGAATTCAAGGAGGAAGTGGAGGAGACATCATCAATGAAAAGGAAGTGGCAAACTATGGGGAGTAAGCCAATCTTGGTGGGATCGGTTAACACTGGACGTTCTTTTTCTCATAACTTGCAGGGACCTCTACCGCCTGCTCTTAGCCTCAATTCTTTCCCTTGTGCGGAGGAAGCGCTACGGGTTACAGATGAGTTTTGTGATCAATACCGTGCGCTGAGAAAGGAAGTGGAGATACTTCTTGAGGAGAACAACCGACTTCGCAGAATGCTGGAGTATTACTCAACTACCATCACAAGACAGCCACCGCCACTTTCAGATAACAACGAATCTCTTCGAGTTTTAGTGCAGAATTACCAAACTGAGAGGCGGAAGCTGAAGGATATCCTTAAGGATCGCAGGAACGGGGCATCACCATCACCACCGAAGGAGTAATTCATCATCGGTATTGGCATCCCCTTGGTTTGTTCCAATCTTGGGGGAGTGCCGCGGTATCACATCATCACTATCTTTTACCTTTTTGTTATCAAGTAGTTTCATATCATGAGTAGGGAAGTTATCATATAAGATGTGTTGCGGTATGGAAGTATCTCTCTTTAGTTGGTTATCTATGTATCCCTTGGTGTGAGTTATCGTTATGAAATATTAATGAGAAGTTTTATCATTTATATATTGCACATCTTATTTTAGTTTGCAATCTCTATTATGTGATTGATCTTGTTGTTAGTATTGGTATCACTTTGGGAGCATAGAGTAAATCTATTTGGTTTTGGCAAACTTAGCATTGGTCAATAGCAACAACACTTTGAGTTTTAAGTAGAGAAGAGGAAATACATGTGGATATGTTATTATCTTTCTTGATAGTTCTTAGCTTAGTATTCTGAAGTTAAATTGTTTGTGCTTACAAGTAAGATGCATGATTGTTTCTATCACATGTATATTTGTTTGTTTCCCTCAACTCTTATGCTTGCTAATTAACCTTGCTAGCCAAAGACTCAGATCGAGAGGGAATGCTTCTCGTGCATCCAAACCTTTAAACCAAAACCCATGCCATATGTGTCCACTATAACTACCTATTATGTGGTATTTCGCCACTCCAAGTAAATATTTCATGTGCTACCTTTAAACAATTCAAAACTTTATTACTCCTTATTTGTGTCAATGTTCTATAGCTCATGAGGAAGTATGTGGTGTTTATCTTTCAATCTTGTTGGGCAACTTTCACCAATGGACTAGTGGCTTCATCCACTTATCCAATAACTTTGCAAAAAGAGCCGGCAAGGGATTCCTGCATCCCAAATTAATTAACCAAAATAGACACTCCTCCATGGTATGTGATTGTTGGACAAGACCCGAAGGATTCGGTTAGCCATGGCTTGAGAAAGCAAAGGTGGGGAGGAGTGTCATCATAATAAAACTAAATAAAAGGGCACTCCTTCATGGTATGAGATTGTTGGCAGTGCACCCGAGGATTCGGTTAGCCATGGTTTGTGAAAGCAAAGGTTGGAAGGAGTGCCATCCAAAAATAAAGATAAAATGGGAGCCGCTCTTTGAGAGTTTGTCTGGCAAGGGGGTTAGAGTACCCACTACCATTCGTTGACAACAACAAACACCCCTCAAAACTTTACTTTTATGCTCTCTATATGATTTCAAAACTTGAAAAGCTCTAGCACATGATTTAATCCCTCGCTTCCCTCGCGAAGGGCCTGTCTTTTACTTTATGTTGAGTCAAGAAACCTATTTCCCTCCATCTTAAGCAAGCATTTGAGTTGTTGTGATCCAACCATCTATATTGTGATATATTTAATCATGCCTTTTATTCTTCCTTGTTTAGTACAAGTTTTATCTGATGAATATAGCTTTGAAGATTATCAATGATTATGAGGAGATTATTATGATTGAGTATGCAAGTTCTCGCTATATAAGCTTTAATATAAGAGCTCCGCCGATAGATAAGTATAATCTGTTAACTGTTCTTTGACCAAGAACGAAGTTTGCCATCACCAATTATGATTTTCTATGCACCTTCACTTGTGATTTCCTTTTACTTGTTTCAAGTTGAATTATATGAGGACGTTGTTCACTATTATGTCTTGTGTAAATTAATATGATGCTTCTTGTACGTATTTTATTGATCGACTCTTCACTCCATAAACATGTGGTCTTGTTTACCGAGTTCAGTTTCGCTTGGGGACAAGCGAAGTCTAAGCTTGGGGGGAGTTGATACGTCCATTTTGCATCACTATTTTATATCATAATTTACTGTTATTCATTGATATATTTCATATTTGGAGATGATACTTATGTTATTTCATCTATTTTGCATATTTCATGATTATTTGGAGATCGCGCACCGGAGTCAGGATTCTGCTGGAAAAAGCACCGTCAGGATGCAATATTTCGGAAGATCAGCAATTGACGGGAATTACACGAAAATTCCTATTTTTCCGTAAGACGAAGAGAGCCGTAAGGGGGAGCGGAGGGCACCCGAGGTGGGCCCACCTCATAGGCCGGCGCGGCCCAAGGCCCGTCCGCGCCGCCCGTGAGGAGGGGGCCCACAGCCCTCTCTCGTCTCCTTTTCTTCGCGTACGTCTTCGTCCCGAAAACCTAAGCTCCAGAGGGTACATCGCGAAGAGTCACAGCCGCCTCTGCGGGGCGGAGATCACCAGAGAGAAAAGAGCTCTTCGGCGGGCAGGAATCCGCCGGGGAAATTCCCTCCAAGAGGGGGAAATCGACGCCATCGCCATCGTCATCGAGCTGGACATCATCTCCATCACCACCGTCATCATCATTGATGGCGTGTAACTCACACGTTCGTTGGGAACCCCAAGAGGAAGGTATGATGCGCACAGCAGCAAGTTTTCCTCGTAAAGAAACCAAGGTTTATCGAACCAGGAGGAGCCAAGAAGCACGTTGAAGGTTGATGGCGGCGGGATGTAGTGCGGCGCAACACCAGGGATTCCGGCGCCAACGTGAAACCTGCACAACACAACCAAAGTACTTTGCCCCAACGAAACAGTGAGGTTGTCAATCTCACCGGCTTGCTGTAACAAAGGATTAACCGTATTGTGTGGAAGATGATTGTTTGCAGAAACAGTAGAACAAGTATTGCAAGAGATTGTATTTCAAGAAAGAGAATTGGACCGGGGTCCACAGCTCACTAGAGGTGTCTCTCCCATAAGATAAACAAAGATGTTGGGTGAACAAATTACGCTTGGGCAATTGACAAATAGAGAGGGCATGACCATGCACATACATATTATGATGAGTATTGTGAGATTTAATTGGGCATTACGACAAAGTACATAGACCGCCATCCAACCGCATCTATGCCTAAAAAGTCCACCTTCAAAGTTATCATCCGAACCCCTCCAAAGATTAAGTTGCTAACAACAGACAATTGCATTAAGTATTGCGCGTAATGTAACTAGTGACTACATCCTTGAACATAGCACCAATGTTTTATCCCTAGTGGCAACAGCACATCCATAACCTTAGTGGTTCTTGTCACTCCTCCGCATTCACTGAGGCATGAACCCACTATCGAGCATAAATACTCCCTCTTGGAGTTACTAGCATCAACTTGGCCAGAGCATCTACTAATAACGGAGAGCATGCAAGATCATAAACAACACATAGACATAGCTTTGATAATCAACATAACAAGTATTCTCTATTCATCGGATCCCAACAAACGCAACATATAGAATTACAGATAGATGATCTTGATCATGTTAGGCAGCTCACAAGATCCGACAATGATAGCACAATGGGGAGAAGACAACCATCTAGCTACTGCTATGGACCCATAGTCCAGGGGTAGACTACTCACACATCACTCCGGAGGCGACCATGGCGGCGTAGAGTCCTCCGGGAGATGAATCCCCTCTCCGGCAGGGTGCCGGAGGCGATCTCCTCGGATCCCCCGAGATGGGATCGGCGGTGGCGGCGTCTCAGTAAGGTTTTCCGTATCGTGGCTCTCGGTACTGGGGGTTTCGTCACGGAGGCTATTTGTAGGCGGAAAGGCAGGTCAAGAGGCGGCACGGGGGCCCCACACCACAGGGCCGCGCGGCCAAGGGGGGGGGCCGCGCCGCCCTAGGGTGTGGCCCCCTCGTGGCCCCTCTTCGACTCCTCTTAGGACTTCTGGAAGCTTCGTGGCAAAATAGGACCCCGGGGCGTTGATTTCGTCCAATTCCGAGAATATTTCGTTACTAGGATTTCTGAAACCAAAAACAGCAGAAAACAAAGAATCGGCACTTCGGCATCTTGTTAATAGGTTAGTTCCAGAAAATGCACGAATATGACATAAAGTGTGCATAAAACATGTAGATAACATCAATAATGTGGCATGGAACATAAGAAATTATCGATCATAACCTTGATCATACTATTTGTAAAGCATATGTAGTGAATGCAGCGATCAAAACAATGTATATGACATGAGTAAACAAATGAATCATAAAGCAAAGACTTTTCATGAATAGTACTTTCAAGACAAGCATCAATAAGTCTTGCATAAGAATTAACTCATAAAGCAATAATTCAAAGTAGAGGCATTGAAGCAACACAAAGGAAGATGAAGTTTCAGCGGTTGCTTTCAACTTATAACATGTATATCTCATGGATAATTGTCAATGCAAAGCAATATAACAAATGCAATATGCAAATATGTAAGAATCAATGCAAAGTTCACACAAGTGTTTGCTTCTTGAGGTGGAGAGAAATAGGTGAACTGACTCAACAATAAAAGTAAAAGAATGGTCCTTCAAAGAGGAAAGCATCGATTGCTATATTTGTGCTAGAGCTTTTATTTTGAAAACATAAAGAGAGCATAAAAATAAAGTTTTGAGAGGTGTATGTTGTTGTCAACGAATGGTAGCGGGTACTCTAACCCCTTGCTGTGCAAACCTTCAAAGAGCGGCTCCCATTTTATTTTATTTTTGGGTGGCACTCCTTCCAACCTTTCTTTCACAAACCATGGCTAACCGAATCCTCGGGTGCCTGCCAACAATCTCATACCATGAAGGAGTGCCTTTTTATTTTAGTTTTATTATGATGACACTCCTCCCAACCTTTGCTTACACAAGCCATGGCTAACCGAATCCTTCGGGTGCCGTCCAACAATCACATACCATGGAGGAGTGTCTATTTTTGTTAATTAATTTGGGACTGGGAATCCCATTGCCAGCTCTTTTTGCAAAATTATTGGATAAGCGGATGAAGCCACTAGTCCATTGGTGAAAGTTGCCCAACAAGATTGAAAGATAAACACCACATACTTCCTCATGAGCTATAAAACATTGACACAAATCAGAGGTGATAAATTTTGAATTGTTTAAAGGTAGCACTCAAGCAATTTACTTTGGAATGGCAGGAAATACCATGTAGTAGGTAGGTATGGTGGACACAAATGGCATAGTGTTGTTTGGCTCAAGGATTTGGATGCATGAGAAGTATTCCCTCTCGATACAAGGTTTAGGCTAGCAAGGTTGTTTGAAACAAACACAAGGATGAACCGTGCAGCAAAACTCACATAAAAGACATATTGAAAACATTATAAGACTCTACACCGCCTTCCTTGTTGTTCAAACTCAATACTAGAAATTATCTAGACCTTAGAGAAACCAAATATGCAAACCAAATTTTAGCATGCTCTATGTATTTCTTCATTAATGGGTGCAAAGCATATGATGCAAGAGCTTAAACATGAGCACAACAATTGCCAAGTATCACATTATCCAAGACATTATAGCAATTACTACATGTATCATTTTCCAATTCCAACCATATAACAATTTAACGAAGAAGAAACTTCGCCATGAATACTATGAGTAGAAGCTAAGGACATACTTGTCCATATGCTACAGCGGAGCGTGTCTCTCTCCCATAAAGTGAATGCTAGGATCCATTTTATTCAAACAAAACAAAAAACAAAAACAAACCGACGCTCCAAGCAAAGCACATAAGATGTGATGGAATAAAAATATAGTTTCAGGGGAGGAACCTGATAATGTTGTCGATGAAGAAGGGGATGCCTTGGGCATCCCCAAGCTTAGACGCTTGAGTCTTCTTGATATATGCAGGGGTGAACCACCGGGGCATCCCCAAGCTTAGAGCTTTCACTCTCCTTGATCATGTTGCATCATACTCCTCTCTTGATCCTTGAAAACTTCCTCCACACCAAACTCGAAACAACTCATTAGAGGGTTAGTGCACAATAAAAATTAACATATTCAGAGGTGACACAATCATTCTTAACACTTCTGAACATTGCATAAAGCTACTGGACATTAATGGATCAAAGAAATTCATCCAACATAGCAAAAGAGGCAATGCGAAATAAAAGGCAGAATCTGTCAAAACAGAACAGTTCGTATTGAAGAATTTTAAAATGGCACCAGACTTGCTCAAATGAAAATGCACAAATTGAATGAAAGTTGCGTACATATCTGAGGATCACTCACGTAAATTGGCATAGTTTTCTGAGTTACCTACAGAGAATTTAGCCCAGATTCGTGACAGCAAAGAAATCTGTTTCTGCGCAGTAATCCAAATCTAGTATGAACTTTTCTATCAACGACTTTACTTGGCACAATAAAACACTAAACTAAGATAAGGAGAGGTTGCTACAGTAGTAAACAACTTCCAAGACACAAAATAGAAACAAAGTACTGTAGGTAAAAACATGGGTTGTCTCCCATAAGCGCTTTTCTTTAACGCCTTTCAGCTAGGCGCAGTAAAGTGTGTATCAAGTATTATCGAAGGGTGGTGCATTCTCAGCGGGGTGCGGAGTTTTCTCAACCAGGCATAGTATATTAGATACATAAGTTTTAGCATCTCCCTTTTCATTAGTCTTAGGCGTGCTACTCTCATCAAACAGATTTTCAGGAACAAGCCAAGCATAGTTATTTTCTAGTGCATCATTCATAGCTAGGAGCTTACATGGTATTGGTGCTTTGATCTCCCCACCATCATCAATATTATTAGTGTATATTATTCTATCCATGTCCATCTTTTCAAGGAGACTAACAAAATTAGTATGAGAACCAAGCATATTAAATTTAGCAAAGACCTTTCTAGCTTCTCTTGCTAGACCACCAAATTCTCTAAGAAGGGTTTCTAAAACAAAATCTTTCTTTTCCCCTTCTTCCATATCACCAAGTGTGAGAAACATGTGTTGGATTATAGGATTAAGATTAACAAATTTAGTTTCCAACAGGCGAACTAAATGCGCAGCAGCAATTTCATAAGTAGGCGCAAGGTCTACCAAGTGTCTATCTTCAAAATTTTCAATGGTACTAACATGATTGAAGAATTCTTCTATATTATTTCTCCCAACTATAGACCCACGTCCTACCGGTATGTCTTTTGTGGTAAAATTAAAAGGAAACATGATGAATCAAGTAAAGTAAATGCAAGTAACTAATTTTTTTGTGTTTTTGATATAGCAAACAAGATAGCAAATAAAGTAAAACTAGCAACTAATTTTTTTGTATTTATATTTAGTGCAGCAAACAAAGTAGTAAATAAAACTAAGCAAGACAAAAACAAAGTAAAGAGATTGAGAAGTGGAGACTCCCCTTGCAGCGTGTCTTAATCTCCCCGGCAACGGCGCCTTAAAAAGAGCTTGATGGCGTGTAACTCACACGTTCGTTGGGAACCCCAAGAGGAAGGTATGATGCGCACAGCAGCAAGTTTTCCTCGTAAAGAAACCAAGGTTTATCGAACCAGGAGGAGCCAAGAAGCACGTTGAAGGTTGATGGCGGCGGAATGTAGTGCGGCACAACACCAGGGATTCCGGCGCCAACGTGGAACCCGCACAACACAACCAAAGTACTTTGCCCCAACGAAACAGCTGAGGTTGTCAATCTCACCGGCTTGCTGTAACAAAGGATTAACCGTATTGTGTGGAAGATGATTGTTTGCAGAAAACAGTAGAACAAGTATTGCAAAGAGATTGTATTTCAGTAAAGAGAATTGGACCGGGTCCACAGCTCACTAGAGGTGTCTCTCCCATAAGATAAACAGCATGTTGGGTGAACAAATTACAGTTGGGCAATTGACAAATAGAGAGGGCATGACCATGCACATACATATTATGATGAGTATTGTGAGATTTAATTGGGCATTACGACAAAGTACATAGACCGCCATCCAATCGCATCTATGCCTAAAAAGTCCACCTTCAAAGTTATCATCCGAACCCTCCGCATTAAGTTGCTAACAACAGTACAATTGCATTAAGTATTGCGCGTAATGTAACTAGTGAGTACCTCCTTGAACATAGCTCCATTGTTGGATCCCTAGTGGCAACAAGCACATCCATAACCTTAGTGGTTCTTGTCACTCCTCCGCATTCACTGAGGCATGAACCCACTATCGAGCATAAATACTCCTCTTGGAGTTACTAGCATCAACTTGGCCAGAGCATATACTAATAACGGAGAGCATGCAAGATCATAAACAACACATAGACATAGCTTTGATAATCAACATAACAAGTATTCTCTATTCATCGGATCCCAACAAACGCAACATATAGAATTACAGATAGATGATCTTGATCATGTTAGGCAGCTCACAAGATCCGACAATGATAGCACAATGGGGAGAAGACAACCATCTAGCTACTGCTATGGACCCATAGTCCAGGGGTAGACTACTCACACATCACTCCGGAGGCGACCATGGCGGCGTAGAGTCCTCCGGGAGATGAATCCCCTCTCCGGCAGGGTGCCGGAGGCGATCTCCTGGATCCCCCGAGATGGGATCGGTGGTGGCGGCGTCTCAGTAAGGTTTTCCGTATCGTGGCTCTCGGTACTGGGGGTTTCGTCACGGAGGCTATTTGTAGGCGGAAAGGCAGGTCAAGAGGCGGCACGGGGGCCCCACACCACAGGGCCGCGCGGCCAAGGGGGGGCCCGCGCCGCCCTAGGGTGTGGCCCCCTCGTGGCCCCTCTTCGACTCCTCTTCGGACTTCTGGAAGCTTCGTGGCAAAATAGGACCCTGGGCGTTGATTTCGTCCAATTCCGAGAATATTTTGTTACTAGGATTTCTGAAACCAAAAATAGCAGAAAACAAAGAATCGGCACTTCGGCATCTTGTTAATAGGTTAGTTCCAGAAAATGCACGAATATGACATAAAGTGTGCATAAAACATGTAGATAACATCAATAATGTGGCATGGAACATAAGAAATTATCGATACGTCGGAGACGTATCAATCATCATCATCATCATCACCGCCATCTCCACCGCTGCACCTCGTCACCGCTGTAACGATTTGGGTTGGATCTTGATTGTTTGATAGGGGAAACTCTCCCGGTGTTGATTTCTATTTGTTATTGATGCTATTGAGTGAAACCGTTGAACCAAGTTTTATGTTCAGATTGTTATTCATCATCATATCACCTCTGATCATGTTCCATATGATGTCTCGTGAGTAGTTAGTTTAGTTCTTGAGGACATGGGTGAAGTCTAAATGTTAGTAGTGAATTATGGTTGAGTAATATTCAATGTTATGATATTTAAGTTGTGTTGTCATTCTTCTAGTGGTGTCGTGTGAACGTCGACTACATGATACTTCACCATTTATGGGCCTAGGGGAATACATCTTGTACTCGTTTGCCAATTGCGGGGTTGCCGGAGTGACAGAAACCTGAGCCCCCGTTGGTATATCGATGCAGGAGGGATTGCAGGATCTTAGAGTTTAAGGCTGTGGTTAGATTTATCTTAATTACTTTCTTGTAGTTGCGGATGCTTGCAAGGGGTATAATCACAAGTATGTATTAGTCCTAGGAAGGGCGGTGCATTAGCATAGGTTCACCCACATAACACTTATCAAAACAATGAAGATTATTTAGCTACATGAAGCGAAAGCACTAGACTAAATTCCCGTGCGTCCTCAAGAACGTTTGGTCATTATAAGTAAACAAACCGGCTTGTCCTTTGTGCTAAAAAGGATTGGGCCACTCGCTGCAATTATTTCTATCGCATTTTACTTACTCGTACTTTATTCAGCAGGTACATCAAAACCCCTTGAATACTTGTCTGTGAGCATTTACAGTGAATCCTTCATCGAAACTGTTTGTCAACACCTTCTGCTCCTCGTTGGGATCGACATTCTTACTTATCGAAGATACTACGATACACCCCCTATACTTGTGGGTCATCACACATCCACAACCTTAGAACTTTCTATCACTGTCCCAGATTCAATGGAGGCATGAACCCACTATTGAGCATAAATACTCCCCCTTGGAGTTACAAGTATCAACTTGGCCAGAGCCTCTACTAGCAACGGAGAGCATGCAAGAACATAAACAACATATATGATAGATTGATAATCAACTTGACATAGTATTCAATATTCATCGGATCCCAACAAACACAACATGTAGCATGATACGTCTCAAACGTATCTATAATTTCTTATGTTCCATGCTTGTTTTATGACAATACCTACATGTTTTGTTCACACTTTATATCGTTTTGATGCGTTTTCCGGAACTAACCTATTGACGAGATGCCGAAGTGCCGCTTCCTCGTTTTCGCTGTTTTTGGTTTCAGAAATCCTAGTAAGGAAATATTCTCGGAATTGGACGAAATCAATGCCCAGCATCTTAGAATTCCACGAAGCTTCCAGAACACCCGAGAGGGACCAGAGGAGGGCCACAGGGGGCCCACACATGTGGGCGGCGCGGCCAAGGAGCCAGGCGCGCCGCCCTACTGTGTGGTGGCCTCGTCAGCCTTCCGACTCCGCCTCTTCGCCTATTTAAAGGTCCCTGACCTAAATCTTCGATACGGAAAAGCCACGGTACGAGAAACCTTCCAGAGCCGCCGCCATCGCGAAGCCAAGATCTGGGGGACAGGAGTCTCTGTTCCGGCACACCGCCGGGACGGGGAAGTGCCCCCGGAAGGCTCCTCCATCAACACCACCGCCATCTTCATCGCCGCTGCTGTCTCCTATGATGAGGAGGGAGTAGTTCTCCCCCGGGGCTGAGGGCTCTACCGGTAGCTATGTGGTAATCTCTCTCTGCACTCCCAATACAATGATCTCATGAATTGCTTTGCATGATTGAGATCCATATGATGAGCTTTGTATCACTATTAGTCTATGTGCTACTCTTGTGATGTTATTAAAGTAGTCTATTCCTCCTTCACGGTGTAATGGTGACAGCGTGTGCATCGTGTAGTACTTGGCGTAGGTTATGATCATAATCTCGTGTAGGTTATGGAGTTAATTATTACTATGATAGTATTGATGTGATTTATTCCCCCTACATAGTGTAAATGTGACAGTGTGTATGCTATGTTAGTACTCGGTTTAGATTGCAAAGATCTATTATGCTCTAAAGGTTACTTAAACATGAATATCGAATGTTGTGGAGCTTGTTAACTCCGGCATTGAGGTGCTCTAGTAGCCCTACGCAACGAATGGTGTTCATTATCAAACAAGAGTATATGTAGCTCAAAGGAAGAGAACTTATTTATTTATGTGATCAATGTTGAGAGTGTCCACTAGTGAAAGTATGATCCCTAGGCCTTGTTTCCAATACTGCAAACACCGCTTGTTTATTGTTCTACTGCATGTTTACTTCCTGCAATATTACTACCATCAACTGCACGCCAGCAAGCACTTTTCTGGCGCCGTTACTACTACTCATATTCATTCATACCACTTGTATTTCACTATCTCTTCACCGAACTAGTGCACCTATACATCTGACAAGTGTATTAGGTGTGTTGGGGACACAAGAGACTTCTTGTATCGTGATTGCAGGGTTGCTTGAGAGGGATATCTTTGACCTCTTCCTCCCTGAGTTCGATAAACCTTGGGTGATCCACTTAAGAGAAACTTGCTGCTGTTCTACAAACCTCTGCTCTTGGAGGCCCAACACTGTCTACAAGAATAGAAGCACCCGTAGACATCAAGCACTTTTCTTGCGCCGTTGCCGGGGAGGAAAGGTAAAAGGCACTCATACTCCGGTCCCAGGTAACTAAGCTATTTTCTGTTGCCGTTGTAAGCGCTCGAAGCTATTTCCTTTAGATCCTGCAATTGCATCTTTTTGTTTTTTGTTTTACACTAGTAAGGCTTAATGGAAGACAACAACAAAATGAGAGATCTTTATGAACTTTATCTTGAATTAGGACATGATGTGTTTGAAGAGAAAATTAAAAAACCCATGGAACTTATGCATGCTAATGGGAATGTTATTAGTATGAATGCTTTGAACACCATTGTTGCTAATGCTATGGAAGAATTTAAGCTTGGGGAGGTCGGTTTTGATGAAAATGATCTCTTTAGTCCTCCGGGTATTGAGGAGAAAGTTTATGTTGATTATGATATGCCTCCTATTTATGATGATTATAATGATAGTGGTCTTTTGGTGCCGCCTACTATGGAGAGTAAATTTTATTATGATTATACTATGCCTCCTACACTTGATGAGAATAATAATGATAGCTACTTTGTTGAATTTGCTCCCACTACAACTAATAAAATTGATTATGCTTATGTGAAGAGTAATGATACTTTTATGGATGTGAATAAGAATGCTTTATGTGATACTTATATTGTTGAGTTTGTTCATGATGCCTCTGAAAGTTATTATGAGAGAGGAAAATATGGTTGTAGAAATTTTCATGTTACTAAAACACCTCTCTATATGCTGAAAATTTTGAAGTTACTCGTGTTTTATCTTCCTATGCTTGTCACTTTGCTCCTCGTGAATTTATTTGTGTACAAGATTCCTTTTCATAGGAAGTGGGTTAGACTTAAATTTGTTTTGAATTTGCTTCTTGATGCCCTCTTTTGCTTCAACTCTTTTTTTTGCGAGTGCATCATTGAAATTACTGAGCCCATCTTAATGGCTATAAAGAAAGCACTTCTTGGGAGATAACTCATGTGTTTATTTTACTACAGCACTTTTGTTTTATATTTGAGTCTTGGAAGTTGTTACTACTGTAGCAACCTCTCCTTATCTTTATTTTATTGCATTGTTGTGCCAAGTAAAGTCTTTGATAGTAAAGTCAATACTAGATTTGGATTACTGCGCAGAAACAGATTTCTTGCTGTCACGAATTTGGGCAGGGTTCTCTGTAGGTAACTCAGAAAAATCTGCCAATTTACGTGCGTGATCCACAGATATGTACGCAACTTTCATTCAATTTGAGCATTTTCATCTGAGCAAGTTAAGTGCCTCTGTAAAATTCGTCTTTACGGACTGTTCTGTTTTGACAGATTCTGCCTTTTATTTCGCATTGCCTCTTTTGCTATGTTGGATGGATTTCTTTGTTCCATTAACTTTCAGAAGCTTACTGCAATGTCCAGAAGTGTTAAGAATGATTGTGTCACCTCTGAACATGTAAATTTTTGATTATGCACTAACCCTCTAATGAGTTTGTTTTGAGTTTGGTGTGGAGGAAGTTTTCAAGGGTCAAGAGAGGAGGATGATATACTATGATCAAGAAGAGTGAAGAGTTTAAGCTTGGGGATGCCCCCGTGGTTCATCCCTGCATATTTCAAGAAGACCCAAGCGTCTAAGCTTGGGGATGCCCAAGGCATCCCCTTCTTCATCAACAATTTATCAGGTTTCTTCTCTTGAAACTATATTTTTATTCGGTCACATCTTATGTACTTTACTTGGAGCGTCTATTTGTTTTTGTTTTTGTTTTGTTTGAATAAGTTCATCCTTGTGTGGGAGAGAGACACGCTCCGCTTGTTCATATGAACACTAGTGTTCTTAGCTTTACTTTTAATGTTCATGGCGAAGGTTGAAACTGCTTCGTTCATTGTTATATGGTTGGAAACAGAAAATGCTGCATGTGGTAATTGGTATAATGTCTTGAATAATTTGATACTTGGCAATTGTTGTGCTCATATAGATCATGTTTAAGCTCTTGCATCATGTACCTTGCACCTATTAATGAAGAACTACATAGAGCTTGTTAAAATTTGGTTTGCATGATTGGTCTCTCTAAGTCTAGATATTTTCTGGTTGAGGTGTTTGAACAACAAGGAGACGATGTAAAGTCTTATAATGCTTACAATATGTTCATATGTGAGTCTTGCTGCACCGTTTTATACTTGAGTTTGCTTCAAACAACCTTGCTAGCCTAGCCTTGTATTAAGAGGAATTCTTCTCGTGCATCCAAATCCTTGAGCCAAAAACTATGCCATTTGTGTCCACCATACCTACCTACTATGTGGTATTTCCTGCCATTCCAAGCAAATACTTCATGTGCTACCTTTAAACAATTCAAAAACTATTATCTCTTATTTGTGTCAATGTTTTATAGCTCATGAGGAAGTATGTGGTGTTTTATCTTTCGATCTTGTCATTTACTTCTGCCAGACTTTCACAATGGACTAGTGGCTTCATCCGCTAATCCAATAACTTTGCAAAAAGAGCTGGCAACGGGGTTCCCAGCCCCAATTAATTAACTTGCATTAATAATTCTCTTCACATGTTTTGCTCTGATTCATCAGTAAGCAACTTAAATTTGCAAATAGACACTCCTCCATGGTATGAGATTGTTGGAAGGCACCCGAGGATTCGGTTAGCCATGGCTTGAGAAAGCAAAGGTGGGGAGGAGTGTCATCTAAATAAAACTAAAATAAAAAAGGCACTCCTTCATGGTATGAGATTGTTGGCAGGCACCCGAGGATTCGGTTAGCCATGGTTTGTGAAAGCAAGGTTGGAAGGAGTGCCACCCAAAAATAAAATTTCATGGGAGCCGCTCTTTGAAAGTCTGTCTGGCAAGGGGGTTAGAGTGCCCACTACTATTCGTTGACATCAACAAACACCTCTCAAAACTTTACTTTTTATGCTCTCTTTATGTTTTCAAAATAAAAGCTCTAGCACAAATATAGCAATCCATGCTTCCCTCTGCGAAGGGCCTTTCTTTTACTTTATTGTTGAGTCAGTTTACCTATTCTTTCTATCTTAGAAGCAAACACTTGTGTAAACTGTGTGCATTGATTCTTACATGTTTACTTATTGCACTTGTTATATTGCTTTATGTTGACAACTATCCATGAGATATACATGTTACAAGTTGAAAGCAATTGCTGAAACTTAATCATCCTTTGCGTTGCTTCAAAGCTTTCTACTAAGAATTTATTGCTTATGAGTTAACTGTTATGAAAGTCTTATTGATGCTTGTCTTGAAAGTACTATTCATGAAAAGTCTTTGCTATATGATTCAGTTGTTTACTCATTGTCTTCATCATTGCTTCGAATCGCTGCATTCATCTCATATGCTTTACAATAATGTTGATCAAGATTATGTTGGTAGCATGTCACTTAAGAAATTATCATTGTTATCGTTTACCTACTCGAGGGCGAGTAGGAACTAAGCTTGGGGATGCTTGATACGTCTCAAATGTATCTATAATTTCTTATGTTCCATGCTTGTTTTATGACAATACCTACATGTTTTGTTCACACTTTATATCGTTTTGATGCGTTTTTCGGAACTAACCTATTGACGAGATGCCGAAGTGCCGCTTCCTCGTTTTCGCTGTTTTTGGTTTCAGAAATCCTAGTAAGGAAATATTGTCGGAATTGGACGAAATCAACGCCCAACATCGTAGAATTCCACGAAGCTTCCAGAACACCCGAGAGGGACCAGAGGAGGGCCACAGGGGGCCCACATGTGTGGGCGGCGCGGCCAAGGAGCCAGGCGCGCCGCCCTACTGTGTGGTGGCCCCGTCAGCCTTCCGACTCCGCCTCTTCGCCTATTTAAAGGTCCCTGACCTAAATCTTCGATACGGAAAAGCCACGGTACGAGAAACCTTCCAGAGCCACCGCCATCGCGAAGCCAAGATCTGGGGGACAGGAGTCTCTGTTTCGGCATGCCGCCGGGACGGGGAAGTGCCCCCGGAAGGCTCCTCCATCGACACCACCGCCATCTTCATCGCCGCTGCTGTCTCCTATGATGAGGAGGGAGTAGTTCTCCCCCGGGGCTGAGGGCTCTACCGGTAGCTATGTGGTTAATCTCTCTCTCTGTACCCCAATACAATGATCTCATGAATTGCTTTGCATGATTGAGATCCATATGATGAGCTTTGTATCACTATTAGTCTATGTGCTACTCTTGTGATGTTATTAAAGTAGTCTATTCCTCCTTCACGGTGTAATGGTGACAGTGTGTGCATCGTGTAGTACTTGGCGTAGGTTATGATCATAATCTCTTGTAGGTTATGGAGTTAATTATTACTATGATAATATTGATGTGATTTATTCCCCCTTCATAGTGTAAAGGTGACAGTGTGTATGCTATGTTAGTACTCAGTTTAGATTGCAAAGATCTATTATGCTCTAAAGGTTACTTAAACATGAATATCGAATGTTGTGGAGC
Source organism: Lolium perenne (assembly GCF_019359855.2). Classification (NCBI taxonomy): domain Eukaryota; kingdom Viridiplantae; phylum Streptophyta; class Magnoliopsida; order Poales; family Poaceae; genus Lolium; species Lolium perenne. The sequence continues at coordinate 78,580 of NW_027249020.1, read as the reverse complement.
TTGTTAACTCCGGCATTGAGGTGCTCTACTAGCCCTACGCAACGAATGGTGTTCATTATCAAACAAGAGTATATGTAGCACAAAGGAAGAGAACTTATTTATTTATGTGATCATTGTTGAGAGTGTCCACTAGTGAAAGTATGATCCCTAGGCCTTGTTTCCAATACTGCAAACACCGCTTGTTTACTGTTCTACTGCATGTTTACTTCCTGCAATATTACTACCATCAACTGCACGCCAGCAAGCACTTTTCTGGCGCCGTTACTACTGCTCATATTCATTCATACCACTTGTATTTCACTATCTCTTCGCCGAACTAGTGCACCTATACATCTGACAAGTGTATTAGGTGTGTTGGGGACACAAGAGACTTCTTGTATCGTGATTGCAGGGTTGCTTGAGAGGGATATCTTTGACCTCTTCCTCCCTGAGTTCGATAAACCTTGGGTGATCCACTTAAGGGAAACTTGCTGCTGTTCTACAAACCTCTGCTCTTGGAGGCCCAACACTGTCTACAAGAATAGAAGCACCCGTAGACATCATAGCATTACAAATAGATGATCTTGATCATGATAGGCAGCTCACAAGATCTAACATGATAGCACAATGAGGAGAAAACAACCATCTAGCTACTGCTATGGACCCATAGTCCAGGGGTGAACTACTCACACATCGATCCGGAGGCGATCATGGCGATGAAGAGCCCTCCGGGAGATGATTCCCCTCTCCGGCAGGGTGCCGGAGGCGATCTCCTGAATTCCCCGAGATGGGATTGGCGGCGGCTGCGTCTCTGAAAGGTTTTCCGTATCGTGGCTCTCGGTCCAGAGGGTTTCGCGACGAAGGCTTTAAGTAGGCGGAAGGGCGGAGTCGGAGGAGTCACGGGGGCCCCACACGCTAGGGCCGCGCGGGCCCCCCTTAGGCTGCGCCGCCCTAGTGTGGCGGCGCCCCGTGGCCCCACTTCGTTTCTCCCTCGGTCTTCTCGAAGCTTCGTGGAAAAATAAGCCCCTGGACGTTGATTTCGTCCAATTCCGAGAATATTTCCTTTGTAGGATTTCTGAAACCAAAAACAGCAGAAAACAAAGAATCGGCTCTTCAAAGCATCTCGTCAATAGGTTAGTGCCGGAAAATGCATAATAATGACATATAATGTGTATAAAACATGTGAGTATCATCATAAAAGTAGCATGGAACATAAGAAATTATGGATACGTTTGAGACGTATCAAGCATCCCCAAGCTTAGTTCCTACTCGCCCTCAAGTAGGTAAACGATAACAAGGATAATTTCTGAAGTGACATGCTATCATAATCTTGATCAATACTATTGTAAAGCACATGAGATGAATGCAGCGATTTGAAGCAATGGTAAAGACAATGAGTAAACAACTGAATCATATAGCAAAGACTTTTCATGAATAATACTTTCAAGACAAGCATCAATAAGACTTGCATAACAGTTAACTCATAAGCAATAAATTCTTAGTAGAAAGCTTTGAAACAACACAAAGGAAGATATAAGTTTCAGCGGTTGCTTTCAACTTCAACATGTGTATCTCATGGATAATTGTCAACACAAAGTAATATAACAAGTGCAATAGGTAAACATGTAAGAATCAATGCACGCAGTTTACACAAGTGTTTGCTTCTAAGATAGAAAGAAGTAGGTAAACTGACTCAACAATAAAGTAGAAGAATGGCCCTTCGCAGAGGGAAGCATGGATTACTATTTTTTTGCTAGAACTTTTCATTTTGAAAACATAGAAACAATTTTGTCAACGGTAGTAACAAATCATATGTGTTATGTATAAGATATCTTATAAGTTGCAAGCCTCATGCATAGAATACTAATAGTGCCCGCACCTTGTCCTAATTAGCTTGGATTAACACGGATTATCATTGCATAACATATGTTTCAACCAAGTGTCACAAAGGTACCTCTATGCCGCCTGTACAAGGGTCTAAGGAGAAAGTTCGCATTGGATTTCTCGCTTTTGATCATTCTCAACTTAGACACCCATACCGGGACAACATAGACAACAGATAATGGACTCCTCTTTTAATGCTTAAGCATTTAACAACAGATAATATTCTCATAAGAGATTGAGGTTTTGTGTCCAAACTGAAACTTCCACCATGATTCATGGTTTTAGTTAGCGGCCCAATGTTCTTCTCTAACAATATGCATACTCAAACCATTTGATCATGAAAATCGCCCTTACTTCAGACAAGACGAACATGCATAGCAACTCACATGATATTCAACAAAGGTAAAAGTTGATGGCGTCCCCAGAAACATGGTTAACGCTCAACAAGCAACTTATTAAGAAATAAGATACACAAGTACATATTCGTCACCACAATAGTTTTTAAGGCTATTTTCCCATGAGCTATGTATTGTAAAGGCAAAGAATAGAAGTTTAAAGGTAGCACTCAAGTAATGTACTTTGGAATGGCAGAGAAATACCATGTAGTAGGTAGGTATGGTGGACACAAATGGCATAGTTTTTGGCTCAAGGATTTGGATGCACGAGAAGTAATCCCTCTCAATACAAGGCTAGGCTAGCAAGGTTGTTTGAAGCAAATTCAAGTATAAAATGGTGCAGCAAGACTCACATATGAACATATTGTAAGTATTATAAGACTTTACATCGTCTCCTTATTGTTCAAACACCTCAACCAGAAAATATCTAGACTTAGAGAGACCAATCATGCAAACCAAATTTTAACAAGCTCTATGTAGTTCTTCATTAATAGGTACAAAGTACATGATGCAAGAGCTTAAACATGATCTATATGAGCACAACAATTGCCAAGTATCAAATTATTCAAGACATTATACCAATTACCACATGCGGCATTTTCCGTTTCCAACCATATATCAATGAACGAAGTAGTTCAACCTTCGCAATGAACATTAAGAATAAAGCTAAGAACATATGTGTTCATACGAAACAAATGAGCGTGTCTCTCTCTGATACGTCCAAAACGTATCTACTTTCCCGAACACTTTTGCTATTGTTTTGCCTCTAATTTGTGTATTTTGGATGCAACTAACACGGACTAATGCTGTTTTCAGCAGAACTGCTCTGGTGTCTCGTTTTTGTGCAGAAATCCAACTTTCGGGAAAAACCTCGGAATTTATGCAGAAGGCCCTATTTTCCCAGGAAACTAACGGAGCCAGAAGGACAATTGAAGTGGAGGCCCGAGGGCCCCACACCATAGGGCGGCGCGGCCCAGGGGGCCGCGCGGCCCGTGGTGTGGCCCCCTCGGCCGGCCTCCGACGCCCTCCTTCGGACTATTTATCGGCCTCGACCTAAAAACGCAAGGGGAGAAGTCGAAGTCGCCGTAAACCCTCCGTAACGCCGCCACATCGCGAAACTCCGTCGCGGGAGCCAAGTCTCCGTTCTGGCACTCCGCCGGGACGGGGAATTGGAGGAGATCATCACCGCCATCACCGCCAACGCCTCTACATCAACCAGCCATGTTTCCCCCATCCATGTGTGAGTAATTCCCCCGCTGTAGGCCGAAGGGGATGGTAGGGATTGGATGAGATTGGTCATGTAATAGCATAAGATTGTTAGGGCATAGTGCCTAGTGTCCGTAATTGGTACTTTGATGATATTGTTGCAACTTGTTATGCTTAATGCTTGTCACTAGGGCCCGAGTGCCATGATCTCAGATCTGAACATGTTATTGTTTCATCATGATATTCATTGTTTATGGTCTTACCTATAAGTTGTATACACATGTCGCTGTCCGGAACCGATGGCCCCGAAGTGACAGAAATCGGGACAACCGGAGGGAATGGTAGCGATGTGAGGATCACATGTGTTCACGGAATGTTAATGCTTTGCTCCGGTACTTTATTAAAAGGAGTACCTTAATATCCAGTAGTTTCCTTGAGGCCCGGCTGCCACCGGCTGGTAGGACAAAAGATGTTGTGCAAGTTTCTCATTGCGAGCACGCACGACTATATATGGAACACATGCCTATTGATTGCTTTGTACTTGGACACCGTTTTTATTATTATCTCGCAAATGCGCTGCTATGATTGTTACATGAGTTTCTCTCATCCATGCAACGCCCGTCATCCGTCCCCGTGCCTACGTATTTTAATCCCGCTGTTTACTAAAATCACTATGCGCTGTCTCGTTACTCGTCGTCGTTATTTCACTACTGCCATCGCTATAAAATCACATTATCGATAAACCCTTGCGAGCAAGTCTGTTTCCAGGTGCATCTGAATTGACAACTCCGCTGTTAAGGCTTCCAAGTGTTCTTTGTCTCCCCTTGTGTCGAATCAATAAATTGGGTTTTACTTCCCTCGAAGACTGTTGCGATCCCCTATACTTGTGGGTCATCAAGACTATTTTCTGGCGCTCGTTGCCGGGGAGCATAGCTTTATTTGGAAGTTCACTTGGATTATTATTGTTCGCTGCAAATTCTCCATCATGGGTAAACCTCGCGATACTAAGATCGCCATATTACCATCCACTACAAGAAAAGGTACAATTCTCAATACCTCTCGCTGCTCTTGATTCACCATCTCGTGATTGATAAACTTAGTTTCACCGCCGCATGCTTCACATGCGGGTACATCTCGCTGAATCTGAACACTCTCATAATATTGATAATGTTTCGCCGTGCTTGATGATAGTGGTTCATTGGGATCCTTTCTAGATGCTACAATTGCTAGGTCTAGACAAATTGAAAATACTGAAACTCCTAATGCTACTACACCTGTTAGTTCACCTGAACTTGATTATTTTAGTGATGATCCTGAGGAAGATTATGTGGAGCTTAATGATGATTTTATTGAAAAATGCAATGCTACTACTGATGCAAGAAAAATTAAAAAGTTGCTTGCAGAACATGCTGTTAGATATAAACTGTCTCCTGATCCTAAGTTTGCCACATCTCCTATAAACATTAGGGATAAAGATTATGATTTTTCTCTTGATCTATCTCATATAGCTATTGTTGAGAAAACACCCTTTTGTGGTACTGAAAAAGAAAGTGCTGTTGAACACATGACTGAATTATCTACTCTAAGTAGCTTGTTTTCTGATGATGTCAAGATGCGTACTTACTTTGTTGCTAAAATCTTTCCATTCTCATTAAAGGATGACGCTAAAACTTGGTATAATAATTTGCCACCAAATTCTATTAAAAGTCCGAAAGAATTGCTTGATGTTTTCTTCCGCAAATACTTTCCTACTAGTGCTCAGCATATTGCTTTGCAGAGAATTTATAATTTTAACCAGGAAGATGGAGAGAAATTGCCTGAGGCTTGGTCGAGATTTTGCTCTCTTATTAGAGCTCGGCCTGAGCATGATCTGGAAAAGCATGATTTACTTGATATATTTTATAGTGGACTAACTATTGAGTCTAGGGCATACCTGGATAGTTGTGCTGGTTGTGTTTTCAGAAAAGAACTCCGCATGACGCCGAAGAATTATTGGCTAAAATAAGCCGGAATCATGATGAATGGACTACGCCCGAACCGACTCCAACTCCAATATTGAAGAAGAGGGGTTTAATTAAATTGAATGATGAAGATATGAGGGAAGCCAAGAAGTCTCTCAAGGAGAAAGGTATTAAATCTGAAGATGTGAAGAATCTACCTCCTATAGAAGATATATGTGAGATAATTCCCCCTTCATCCATGATTGAGGTAAACTCCCTTCAACGCTTTACTAGGGAAGATATTCCGTATTCGAAACCTCCTGCACAATGCTTAGATGAGTTTGATAATTATATTGTTAAGCAAGAAAATTTTAATATGAGAGTAGAGAATCATTTAATGGAAAATTCTCGAGCTATTAGTGAATTGCATGATATTGTGGAGAGAACCTCCAATGATGTTAAGATGCTTGTTAAACATTTTCAAATGATTCAAACTCAAATTGATCAACTCACTAAAGTGCAAAATGACTTGTTAGGGAATAATTCTAAAGAGAAACATGCTTATGAAGTAACAACTAGAGGTGGTGTCTCTACCCAGGATCCTCTATATCCCGAAGGGCATCCCAAAAGAATTGAACAAGATTCTCAACGCATTGAACCTAGTGCTCATTCTAGGAAGAAAAAGAAGAAGAAACATAAAAATGTTGTAGAATCCTCCGAACCTCGTTAATGATCCTAATAGTATTTCTATTTCGATGCTGAAACCGAAAGTGGTAATGAATATGATAATGATAAGAATGATACTCCTGATAAATAAGATGTTGAAGAAGAACCCGAAAAGCATGCTAAAAATAAAAACTACACTAAAGAAGACTTTATTGCTGAGAAACATGGTAATGAAAGAGAACCTTGGGTGCAAAAGCAAATGCCTTTTCCTGCTAAGAAACTAAAATCAAAGGAAGAAGAACACTATAATAAATTCTGTGATTGGATGAAACCTTTATTCTTGCAAATCCCTTTGACTGATGCTATTAAATTGCCACCTTATTCAAAGTATATGAAAGATATTGTTACTAACAAAAGGAAAATCCCCAATGAGGAAATTTCCACTATGCTTGCTAATTACTCTTTCAATGGCAAAATTCCAAAGAAGTTGGGCGACCTGTATACCTACTATTCCTTGTTCTATTAAGAATAATTATGTTAAAACTGCTCTATGTGACTTGGGAGCCGGTGTTAGTGTTATGCCTTTTTTCTCTTTATAAGAGACTTTACTTAGATAAGTTGATACCTACTAATATATCTTTGCAAATGGCTGATAAATCTACCGCTATTCCTGTTGGTATATGTGAGAATGTTCCTGTTCAAGTTACTACTAACTCGCTTGATATTAACCGATTTTGTTGTGTTGGAAATGCCTCAAGATGATAATATGTCTATTATTCTTGGGAGACCTTTTCTTAACACCGCAGGGCTGTTATTGATTGCAACAAAGGAAAGGTTACTTTCAATGTTGATGATAGGGAGCATACCGTTTATTTTCCCAAGAGGATTGAGAAAGCGTGTGGAGTTAATACTATTTCTAATGTGAGAACTATCAAAGTGGGAACTATTGATTGTCCTATATATGAGCCTAAAGAAGAATATCAAACTCTTGTGATTGGATCCATATCAATACAATTCAAGGTAACATGATTGATTTGAGGTTTATTTCTTCTTATGCTATGAAAAAGTTATTTGGTGACAAGACTTGATCAACCTTGTTAACGGATACTTTTTACATGCATAGAGGAGGTAAACAACATATCTTTCTTCCTCCACTTGCTCTAGTTGCTGTAGCACTTTTAATTTGCAAAGTTCTTTAGTTATTTGAAGATTTCGAAATTTTTCCCCGGCCAAAGAATAATAATAAACTAAATACCCGTAAATGTGCGTTTTTCAAAGTTTTCAAAAATTCACAAAAATTATACCGTTGGTCCTATTTTTTCGACGAGGCACCTGGGAGTACCAGAGGATGACCTGTGGGGCACCAGAGGGTGCCAAACCACAGGCCGGCGCGGCCAAGGAGGTGGCCGCGCCACCATGTGGTGTGGGCCCCCCTCTGCCCCGCTTTGTCATCTCTTTTTCCCAGCACCTTCTCTCTCCCGAAAAAACTCGTACCAAGTTCATCTCACTCGCGTTTTTGCTCAAGAGCTCAGGAATTTTCGATCTCTTTGCTCAGCCCAGATTTCTGTCTGAAATTTGGCACATTTGCTCTCCGGTATGTGACTCCTCCGCCCATCCAAGTAGAATTTTGTTTGGTTGAGTATATCTTGAATATTTTGCTGCTGTAGGTAACATGTTTAGTGAGCTTGCATGCTTGTTCTAAGTGGTAGAAACTAGTTTTGATGCATGATTAGTACTCTAGCAATTTCCTTTGGTATTTTCACTCAATTATATGTCACCAAATCAAATTTTTATGTCATTTGTTGAAAATTTCAGAGAAGCTATGAAGAAGTTTAGCTTTGGAGAGTTGTTCAAGAAGGGGACAACCAGTACCGGGAGGCCTTCTAGGGCCGCCACCCGGATTAGGCGATCATATAATGAAGACATCATCGCGCCTAGGTTCGCGCCCGAAGAGGACAACGGGCCTCCTAATGCTTCTACTTTTCCTTGCTATGATTTTCTAAGGAATGCAGGAATATTGGAGGATTTCTTAACCCTTGTCAACAGGGCAGGGTTAACCACTTATATGGGCGATGAAAGGGAGCAATACTACTTGCTCACCAAAATCTTCGTCGAGAGTTTCCAGTTCAACAACAAACATTATGAGCCAACGGTTGCATTCAGGATCTATGGTAATCCTGTTACTATGCCATTGAAGGATTTTTGTCGTGCCTTGGATATTGCCCCTGTAGGTACAGCAAGTAGGATTGATGACAACCCCGGGACTTGTTGGAGCTCTACCGAGGGATCACCGACGATGATTGTCGCACCATTCAGCGGGGCAAGATAAGGAACATTCAACTCCCCGCCAATAAGTATTTTGCATACTACATTGCTACTAGCATTCTTGGTAGGGAGAACACTAGTAATATCTCTAGCTACCATCTTGCTTTCCTGAATATTGCACTTACTGGTCAAACCTCCTATCACCTTGGTGCTCTTATTGCTCGCCGCCTGACTACCAGGGGGCCTATTTTTGGAGGAACTATTGCGCTGCGTGTTTTAACTTTTCTTAATCTTCCTATTGATCCTAATGATGTGCCATTGGCCCCTAGGAGACTCGATATTACTGCTATGAAGAGTCATCATTTTGTTACCACTGACTCTACTTTAGATAATATGGTGTATAGAATGTTGTTTTCTGACGGGGAGGAGAAGGAAATCCCTCTTCCCCAACCAGATTTGTTAAGTATTGACAGGCAATCATGGTCGTGCACCAAGGAGGAAGTGGATGAGCATTTGAAGATAAAAGACTTCCACCAGCAACATGACTCCGAGGACGTCGGGACCTCCTACGACCACACCGTCACATATCCGGGTGCTTCTTCTAGCACATACCCGGAATACGACCCATCTTCATATTACGGAGACACTACTTCATGGGATCGATGGGATTGAATTCCACTTAGGCCAAAAGCCTAAGCTTGGGGGGAGGTATACCGGCATCACTCATTCTTTTGCATATTATGGTTGCTGGATACTTGTACATACTTGTTTTGTCTGCTTGAGTGGTTTTCTAATGAGAGGGAGATGATATTTGGGGAAGTGCTGCCTGAAAACAGATTCTGGAACGTTACCGTAAAAATTGTCAAAAATAGCCAGAGCGTCATTTTAAGCTGCAAATTTTTGTGCAGGTTCCCCAGATTGTTATCTAACTTTCATTAGTTGAACACTTTTCGTTCCGAGCAACGTAAGATTTTTGTAAAAATCGATTTCTGTACTGCTGTCAGGTTTTGGCAGATTTCTGCCATCTCACTTTTCTGTGTTTCTTTTAGTTTGCTATTTCTTGTTTTTGCTTAGTTTCCTTCCCAAAACACAAAAAGACCAAAAATATTTCTGTTGTTTCTCTTCACCATTTGTTTGCTTTGGTTTCTTGCATTTGTTTCGCTTTATTTGCTATTGCTAGTTTGCTATAAGAAAACCCAAAAAGATTTTACCTTGTTTGCTTGTTTCCTTTTGTTCTTGTTTGCAATTCGAAAACACCAAAAATATTTGCTGTTCTTCTTTGGTTTGTAAAGTTCTTTATGAGTTCAATGGTCTTCGGTGGCTGGAGCGTGGTTTTCATTTCATATTATCCAAGCTACACAAGTGAAAAGGCAATAATGACGATCTACGACAATCTGATTGTGGTGAGAGGCTGGTATGAACTCTATTTGTTTTCATTTTTGTACATATACTCATCCATGTGAGCATGCTTAGTTGGTTCATGTGAGGTATATGTTATTTGAGAAAGTCTAGTAGTTCATGATCTCTCATGTTTAGCTCCAATTTATTAATATGAGTAGCATGTCATGTATGTTTGTTTGCATTGTTTTATTCATAAGTAAGTATGGCATTGTGGTATCCTCCTCTGAATAATTCATTTATATCGACTTGGCACATGCTCACGCATGCATATGACTGAACAAAAAGTCAATTAAGCCTCGATGATCTATATTGCTTCAGAGTTCTTGTATCACTTTTATGCCTCCGTTAATTTATTTTGCCGCAAGCATGATTATGACAGTTACTGCTCTCTTGATTTGTCGCTCCCTAGTCTATTGCTAGCCTTCACTTGTACTGAGCGGGAACGCTGCTCGTGCTTCCAAACACATGAAAACCAAGTTATTCCAGAGTGTCCACCATAAATACCTATGCATGGCATTTCAAACCATTCCAAGTAAATTCTCATGCGCTACCTTTAAAACCTTCAAAATGCTTCTCAATTTGTGTTTATGTTTCATAGCTCATGAGGAAGTATGTGGTGTTTAGCTTTCAACCTTGTCATTTACTTTTGACGGACTCTCATATGGACTAGTGGCACATCCGCTTATCCAATAATTTTGCAAAAAGAGCTGGCAATGGGATTCCCATCCCGAATTAATTAACTTAAATAGACACTCCTCCATGGTTTGTGATTGTTGGACGGCACCCGAAGGATTCGGTTAGCCATGTTTTGTGTAAGAAAAGGTTGGGGGGAGTGTCATCATCATAATAAAACTAAAATAAAAAGGCACTCCTTCATGGTATGAGATTGTTGGCAGGCACCCGAGGATTCGGTTAGCCATGGTTTGTGAAAGAAAGGTTGGAAGGAGTGCCAAATAAATATGCAATAATTCATGGGAGCCGCTCTTGAAAGTCCGGTTGGCAAGGTAGTTAGCGTACCCATTACCATTCGTTGACAACAACAAACACCTCTCAAAATAATTTTACTCCTGTCTTTATAAAAATAAAAAGCTCTAGCGCATGTTAATCCCTGCTTCCCTCTGCGAAGGGTCAATCTTTTACTTTTATGTTGTGTCTCCATTATTTCTTTGAGCACTATCTTGAGAGCACAACTGTCATTCTTAGTATAATATGCTTGTCTCAAAATATGATTGATTGTGGTATAACTTTGATGCATTTATCTTTTGACAATCACTACTTCTAGTCTTTCTATGAACTCCAGAGGTGCCCGGGCATTTATGTTTTGCCAATCAAATACAGGCAAGCGAGATACCACTTTATCATACTCTCTTATGAACATTGCAATCTTGCTTATATACATGATTCATGATGCTTCTTATTAATTGTTGGTACCTCTCCATGATTGACATAGCTGTTAGATGATCTTATTTGCATGTATCTCATTATGAACTGCTTAAGTATTAGCCATAGCATGAGAATATATACATCATATGAGCAAATGTGTTCGTGAAAGTTCTTTTATCGCTCAGTTGTTAACTGAATTGCTTGAGGACAAGCAATAAGCTAAGCTTGGGGGGAGTTGATACGTCCAAAATGTATCTACTTTCCCGAACACTTTTGCTATTGTTTTGCCTCTAATTTGTGTATTTTGGATGCAACTAACACGGACTAACGCTGTTTTCAGCAGAACTGCTCTGGTGTCTCATTTTTGTGCAGAAATCCAACTTTCGGGAAAAACCTCGGAATTTATGCAGAAGGCCCTATTTTCCCAGGAAACTAACGGAGCCAGAAGGACAATTGAAGTGGAGGCCCGAGGGCCCCACACCATAGGGCGGCGCGGCCCAGGGGGGGCCCGCGTGGCCCTGTGGTGTGGCCCCCTCGGCCGGCCTCCGACGCCCTCCTTCGGACTATTTATCGGCCTCGACCTAAAAACGCAAGGGGAGAAGTCGAAGTCGCCAGAAACCCTCCAGAACGCCGCCACATCGCGAAACTCCGTCGCGGGAGCCAGAAGTCTCCGTTCTGGCACTCCGCCGGGACGGGGAATTGGAGGAGATCATCACCGCCATCACCGCCAACGCCTCTACATCAACCAGCCATGTTTCCCCCATCCATGTGTGAGTAATTCCCCCGCTGTAGGCCGAAGGGGATGGTAGGGATTGGATGAGATTGGTCATGTAATAGCATAAGATTGTTAGGGCATAGTGCCTAGTGTCCGTAATTGGTACTTTGATGATATTGTTGCAACTTGTTATGCTTAATGCTTGTCACTAGGGCCCGAGTGCCATGATCTCAGATCTGAACATGTTATTGTTTCATCATGATATTCATTGTTTATGGTCTTACCTATAAGTTGTATACACATGTCGCTGTCCGGAACCGATGGCCCCGAAGTGACAGAAATCGGGACAACCGGAGGGAATGGTAGCGATGTGAGGATCACATGTGTTCACGGAATGTTAATGCTTTGCTCCGGTACTTTATTAAAAGGAGTACCTTAATATCCAGTAGTTTCCCTTGAGGCCCGGCTGCCACCGGCTGGTAGGACAAAAGATGTTGTGCAAGTTTCTCATTGCGAGCACGCACGACTATATATGGAACACATGCCTATTGATTGCTTTGTACTTGGACACCGTTTTATTATTATCTGCAAATGCCCTGCTATGATTGTTACATGAGTTTCTCTCATCCATGCAACGCCCGTCATTCGTCCCCGTGCCTACAGTATTTTAATCCTGCTGTTTACTAAAATCACTACTGCTGTCTCTGTTACTCTGCTGCTGTTATTTCACTACTGCTACTGCTATAAAACTGTTACTACTGATAAACCCTTGCGAGCAAGTCTGTTTCCAGGTGTAGCTGAATTGACAACTCCGCTGTTAAGGCTTCCAAGTGTTCTTTGTCTCCCCTTGTGTCGAATCAATAAATTGGGTTTTACTTCCCTCGAAGACTGTTGCGATCCCCTATACTTGTGGGTCATCACTCTCCCACACAAAGAATGCTAGGATCCGATTTTATTCAAACAAAAACAAAAATAAAAGCAAACATACGCTCCAAGTAAAGCACATAAGATGTGACTGAATAAAAATATAGTTTCACTAGAGGTGACCTGATAAGTTGTCGATGAAGAAGGGGATGCCTTGGGCATCCCCAAGCTTAGATGCTTGAGTCTTCTTAAAATATGCAGGGATGAACCACGGGGGAATCCCCAAGCTTAGACTTTTCACTCTTCTTGATCATATTGTATCATCCTCCTCTCTTGACCCTTGAAAACTTCCTCCACACCAAACTCAAAATAAACTCATTAGAGGGTTAGTGCATAATTGAAAATTCATATATTCAGAGGTGACATAATCATTCTTAACACTTCTGGACATTGCACAAAGCTACTGAAAGTTAATGGAACAAAGAAATCCATCAAACATAGCAAAACAGGCAATGCGAAATAAAAGGCAGAATCTGTCAAAACAGAACAGTCCGTAAAGACGAATTTTTCAGGGGCACTGAACTTGCTCAGATGAAAATTCTCAAATTGAATGAAAGTTGCGTACATATCTGAGGATCACGCACGTAAATTGGCAGATTTTTCTGAGTTATCTACTGAGACTACTGCTCAAATTCGTGACAGCAAGAAATCTGTTTCTGCGCAGTAATCCAAATCTAGTATTGACTTTACTATCAAAGACTTTACTTGGCACAACAATGCAATAAAATAAAGATAAGGAGAGGTTGCTACAGTAGTAACAACTTCCAAGACTCAAATATAAAACAAAAGTACTGTAGTAAAATGATGGGTTGTCTCCCATAAGCGCTTTTCTTTAACGCCTTTCAGCTAGGTGCAGAAAGTGTGAATCAAGTAACATCAAGAGATGAAGCATCGACATCATAATTTGTTCTAATAATAGAATCATAAGGTAACTTCATTCTCTTTCTAGGGAAGTGTTCCATACCTTTCTTGAGAGGAAATTGATATTTCATAGTACGTTCCTTCATATCAATATACACTAGTGGACAAGAGGCCTTTGGTCCCAAGCAAATGTCCTGCAGTAGAACCAAACCGGGACTAATGTGGGCATTGGTCCCGGTTGCTTTGCCCAGGGCGACCCCACTAGCTCAGAGCTTGTCCGGTAGTGGCCTTTGGACCCGGTTTGTAATACAAACCGGGACTAAAGGGTCCACGGCAGGGCGCGACAGGCCGTGTCAGCCGTGGGAAACCTTTAGTCCCGGTTTGTAATACAAACCGGGTCCAAAGGCCCCCCAATCTGGCTATATTACCTTGCCCTGCCCAAGTGTGAGCCACACTTGGCCATTTTTTCACTTTCTTCACAAGAGAGGTGTATTGCTCTCCTCTCTTCTTCACATGCACAAGAGGTGTTTGATGAAATGCTCAAGAGGATTTGCCACTTGAGTTTACACAAATCAAGCCACACTTAACTTGTTTTTTTCTTCTTCATCGAGGTTAACAACTTTATCCTTTTCATCTGTAATTGATAAAATGCATGTGTATATATACATCGTGATGTTCTGTAATGGTTTTGATCAGCTAAATTATATCATACAGATGAATCGGCAATGGATGTACATTGACCGACGGTTTGACGAGTTCACTTCAGGCCTGGATAATTTTATGGCCATGGCGGAGGCAAACAAACATGATGGCTTCATGTATTGTCCATGTGTCAACTTCAAGAATACCGTAAATTACGCTCACTCGAGTCTCATTCACAGCCACCTTCTGCGATCCGGTTTCATGCCCAGTTACTATTGTTGGACCAAGCACGGAGAAAGAGGGGTTATGATGGAAGACAATGAAGAAGAGGAAGAGGATGATGACGGTTATCCCAATTTCCCTGAATACGATGATACTGCAGAAGGCAATGAAGACAATGAAGTAGAAGATCAAGAGGCACCAGATGAGCCTGCTGATGATGATCTTGGTCGGGCCATTGCTGATGCAAGGAGAGAATGTGAAACTGAAAAGGAAAGGTTGGCCTTCGACAAGATGATAGAAGATCACAACAAATTGTTATACCCAACTTGCGAAGATGGCCATAAAAAGCTAGGGCAAAGACACTCGGAATTGTTGCAATGGAAGGCGCAGAACGGTGTCACTGACTCAGGATTTGGAAAGTTGCTGACAATAATTAAGAGGAAGCTTCCAAGGGGTAACGAATTGCCCGCCAGTACGTACGAAGCGAAGAAGATTGTCTGCCCTCTAGGATTAGATGTGCAAAAGATACATGCATGCATTAATGACTGCATCCTCTACCGCGGTGAGTACGAGAATTTGGATGCATGTCCGGTGTGCACTGCATTGCGGTATAAGATCAGACGAGATGACCCTGGTGATGTTGAGGGCGAGCGCCCCAGGAAGAGGGTTCCTGCCAAGGTTATGTGGTATGCTCCTATAATACCACGGCTGAAACGCTTGTTCAGAAATAAAGAGCACGCTAGGTTGTTGCGATGGCACAAAGAAGACCGTAAGAAAGACGTGATGTTGAGGCACCCTGCTGATGGATCCCAATGGAGAAAAATCGATAGAGAGTTCCCAAACTTTGCACAGGATGCAAGGAACTTAAGGTTTGGTCTAAGTACAGATGGCATGAATCTTTTTGGAGAGCAGAGCTGCAGCCATAGCACCTGGCCTGTGACTCTTTGTATATATAACCTTCCTCCTTGGTTGTGCATGAAGCGGAAGTTCATTATGATGCCAGTGCTCATACAAGGCCCGAAGCAACCCGGGAACGACATTGATGTGTACCTGAAGCCACTAGTCGAAGAACTTCTACAACTGTGGTCCCTAGCAGGTATACGTGTGTGGGACGAGCACAAGCAGGAGGAATTTGACCTAAGAGCGATGCTTTTCGTAACCATCAATGACTGGCCTGCTCTTGGTAACATTTCAGGACAGTCAAACAAGGGATACAATGCATGCACACACTGTTTACATGAGCTCGAAGGTGATTATTTGGAAAAAGGTCAGAAGGTCGTGTACCTGGGGCATCGTCGATTTCTTAGGATTACCCATCCCGTAAGAAAGAAAGGCAAGCATTACAACGGTGAGGCTGATCACCGGAGGAAGCCTCACCATCGTGATGGTGTTGATATATTTGGTATGGTCAAGGATCTAGATGTAATATTTGGAAAGGGTCCTGGCGGACGGTCTATTCCGAATGACGCTGCCGGACACGCGCCCATGTGGAAGAAGAAATCTATTTTTTGGGAGCTAGAATATTGGAAAGTCTTAGAGGTCCGCTCTTCAATCGATGTGATGCACGTGACGAAGAATCTTTGCGTGAACCTGCTAGGCTTTCTGGGTGTGTACGGGAAGACAAAGATACACCAGAAGCACGGGAGGACCAGCAACGTTGGAAAGACCCCAAAAAGCTGCATGAGAGAGTTAAAGGACGTCATTTATCCAGCTACGCTCTTACAAAAGCAGAGAAGGAAATGTTTTTTGAATGTCTTAGCAGTATCAAGGTCCCGTTTGGCTTCTCCTCCAATATAAAGGGAATAATAAATATGGAGAAGAAAACATTCCAGAACCTGAAATCTCATGACTGTCACGTGATAATAACACAGTTGCTTCCGATTGCATTGACGGGGCTTCTACCGGAAAATGTTTGACTGTCCATTGTGAAGCTATGTGCATTCCTCAATGCAATTTCTCAGAAGGTAATAAATCTAGAAATTCTACCGCGGTTGCAGAATGATGTGGTCCAATGTCTCGTTAGTTTTGAGCTGGTGTTCCCACCATCCTTCTTCAATATTATGACACATCTCCTCGTTCACCTGGTCGATGAGATTTCCATTCTCGGTCCTATGTTTCTACACAATATGTTCCCCTTCGAGAGGTTCATGGGAGTCTTGAAGAAATATGTTCATAACCGTGCTAGGCCAGAAGGAAGCATCTCCAAGGGCTATGGAACAGAGGAGGTCATTGAATTCTATGTTGACTTTATTCCTGACCTTAAGCCGATTGGTGTTCCTGAATCGCGGCATGAAGGGAGACTAAGTGGAAAAGGCACGCTAGGAAGGAAATCAATGATATGTAGGGACGGGATTTCTTTGACTCAAGCACACTACACAGTTCTACAAAGTTCCACCATGGTGGCTCCGTATATCGGTGACCACAAGAACTTTCTACGCTCCCAGAACCCGGGGCAGTCGAACGATTGGCTTAGACATGAACACATGTCGACTTTCGGCGGTTGGTTGCAAAAACATCTCCTGAATAACGAAGATATTGAAGATCAGCTGTACTTGCTGGCCCAGACACCATCTTCGACTGTAGTGACTTTCCAAGGGTATGAGATAAATGGGAATACATTTTACACGATCGCCCAAGATAAAAAGAGCACCAACCAAAACAGTGGTGTCCGCTTTGATGCAATAATGAATGAAGGCCCAAATGACACATATTATGGTTACATAGAGGATATATGGGAACTTGAGTATGGACCTTCTTTTAAGGTCCCTTTGTTTAGGTGCAAATGGGTCAACAAAACAGGAGGCGGGGTTCAGGTAGACAAGTTGTATGGAATGACAAATGGGGGTGGGATCTCAACAATCTTGGGTATAGAGACGAACCATTCGTCCTAGCCAAGGATGTGGCCCAGGTTTTCTATGTGAAGGATATGTCTAGCAAACCAAGAAAAAGGAAACATAAGGAAACAAATACATCAAACGATGAGCCAAAGCGCCACATAGTTCTTTCTGGAAAAAGAAACATCGTAGGAGTGGAGGACAAGACAGACATGTCAGAAGATTATAATAAGTTTGATGAAATTCCACCCTTCGTAGTGAACATTGATCCAAGCATCAAGTTAAATGATGAAGATGCTCCATGGTTAAGGCCGAAGAAGATTAAATGATGAAGATGATCCATCATCAAGTTAATTGAAGAATGTTCATGGCACAAATGAGTATCTCAACATGGCAATCAATTTCCCATTTATTTTTGTGTAATCATTTAACTGTATGTAAGATATGAAAAGTGGAGATGTGGTTGGCTTTTTGTACCATATATATAGAGGAGATGTAGTCGTTCACGGGTTTGCAGGGGAAAAATTCCGAGGCGCAGTTTCCGAAGATGCCGTAGGGCGTGTGCACCAACAACATCTTCGAGAAGCTGCGCCACGGGAGATTTTCCAACCCTTTCCCAACACTATTAGAGGAGATGTAGTCGTCAGGCTTGCAGGAAAAAATTCGAGGAGCAACTTCCGAAGATGCCGTAGGGCGTGTGCACCAACGACATCTTTCGAGAAGTTGCGCCACGGGAGATTTCCCAACCCTTTCCCCAACACCGTTAGAGGAGATGTAGTCGTTCACGGGCTTGCAGAGGGCTCGAGGCGCAGCTTCCGAAGATGCCGTAGGGCGTGTGCACCAACAACATCTTCGAGAAGCTGCGCCACGGGAGATTTTCCAATCCATGGGAATGAATCTCTGCTTGGCTTGTTGATCTGCTTGGCAAGCCGTATCGATGCTCCTTTTATAGGCATAGCACCGCTTCTACTCGACAGGGCGTCGTGCGCTACATGCTTTATCTCATCGAGCAAGCAAGGCCCACCCATGCGTTCTTATCCTGCCGACATCTTTAGTCCCGGTTGTACCCACCAGCCGGGACTAAAGGTTACCCACACGTCCTTATCCCACCGACAGTTTTGTTAGATGACAAAAAAAGGATCTTTCGTCCCGGTTGTACCCACCAGCCGGGACTAAAGGTTACCCACACGTCTTTATCCCACCGACGCTTTGTTAGATGACAAAAATGATCTTTAGTCCCGGTTGTACCCACCAGCCGGGACTAATGTTTTCGGCGCCACTGCGTTCCCGCCTATTTTTCTTCCCGCGGTTTCCACTGCGTTCCCGCCTATTTTTCTTCCCGCGCTTTCCACTGCTTCCCGCCTCTGTCCTCCCACCATTTTTTCACTATATATATATATATGTAGGCTTGGCCTCCATTTACATATCACATCTAGACTCATATCTGCAAACCTCATCACTCTGTCCCATGGCTTCCATCGTATCTCTAACCCTCTGGGAGGCGGAGGCGCTTTGCGCGTCGAACTACCCCTGCCCGCCGGGCTACCGCGTCCCGACCGGCTGGTTGCTGAGCGTCGGAGGCGTACCGGTCCCTCCTGTCCCTCTAGGTGTGGCGCGCGAGATGGCCATCACGAACCACTACTACTTCGAGCTCACGCCAGAGCAGCGGAGGAATCCCCAGTGGCATCCCGACTACTTCCCGACTTGGGAAAGCTTCTTCATCAATCGGCGTGAGAGGGCGCTTGCCAGGCACGAGGAGGGCGGCCCGCCTCCTTCGGACTTCAACGAGGCCGGCCGTCGGCTGTGGTGGCGCGGCCGGACTCTCCAGGGCGTCATGGCCTACCGTGGCCCCCGCCTGCGCTACCCTCAGTCCCAGCCCACGCGTGCTCTCCCGTCGAGGTTCGACTACCGCGACCCCGATGCCAGCGACGATGATGACGGCGACTACGACGACTACAGTGGAGAGTACTATAGGGCTAGGCACGAGTATGACCGAATGACTCGAACAGCCGAATCGCGATGTATCTTAATTAATTTTCTGTTGAGCTCTGTACTTTAATTCCATGTATGTGGCGGGAAACTTTTCTCCGAGGAGCTCTGTACTTTAATTTCAGTTCAATCGTAATAAATTTCGTGTCAACCACTTTATTGAACAAAAACAACCGACAACGACTTTATAAACTAAATTTAAACTAATAGAACCGACAACGACTTTATTGAAATTACAATAAAATAGATAAATTACTAGTCTAGTCTCTACTCGTCGTCGGAGGTTGTCTCCGTCCAAATGTCCTCCCACCGAGGGTCGTTTTCGGTCCAAGTTGTATTCGGGTTCTCGAGCTCGAAGGCGGCGACGGCCCGACGGTGGCGCCTGTTGGACCTACGTTGTGCTCTAAGGTTAGCAAAGAACGCGTCGGTGTTGTCGACATCGTTGGGGAACTGCGCCCTCCACTGGCGCATCAACTGCTCGTCGCACTCGGCGATGGCGATACTGCGCTGCACCTGGCGGTGCCGGCGACGGTCCTCGTCGTTGACGAGGCACGGCGGTGGCGCGAGGAACTCCGCCTCCTCTAGCGATTCAACATCCGGGAAGTTCATGTCTCGCCCTGGCCGCCGAAAGCGCCACGCCGCCGCGTCGTAAGCGCGCGCCGCCAGCTCCGGCGTGTTGTACGTGCCGAGGGTGAGGCGGAAGCCACCGGCGCGTATCTCGGCGGTGAACCTACCGCTCGGACGCACTCGAACGCCACGGAAACCGGACGCCTCGACGATGTGGAGGCATCCCGGAGATGAATGAGCGGAGGCGGTGGCGACGTGTGGTTGCGCCCGCACTCGTCGCTCTATATAGCGCACGCGGGGCATGGCACGTGTAAGCCACGGCTACACACGTCGCACGCCGGCGTCGGCGGGGCGAGGCACGTGGAAGCGGTGGCTACACGTCGCATGACGGCATCGACGGGTAAGCGACACGTATGGCACGGCGGAGGGACACGTGGCACGGGGAAGGGACACGTGTGGCACGGCGGCGGTGGCCAGTACATGGCGGTGACGTTGGTGGCCAGTACACTGCGGTGACGGTGGTGGCGGTGGCCGCACACGGCGGTGGCGGCGGCGGTGGCGGTGGCGGCGGTGGCCAGTACATGGCGGCGGCGGCGGTGGACACGTGTGGCATGGCGGCGGTGGCCAGCACGTGTTTTTTTTCGATTTGAAATAAGGCGGGAAGGAAATTTAAAAAAATTGGTTTGTCCCGGTTTGTAATACGAACCGGGCCTAAAGGCCTATTTTGCGCGCGCAGCGAAACTGCAGCAAAAATTGGTTTTAGGCCCGGTTTGTATTACAAACCGACCAAAGAGGGCCTTTGGTCCCGGTTTGTAATACGAACCGGGACCAAAGGGTGTTGCAGTATATAACTGCTCCTTCGTCTCCGCGCGGAGATCAATCGCGCGGAGACGAACGGACGACGCCGCCAGGCTGCCCAATTGCGCCACGCCCGCCGCTCGCCGTCGCGCGCCCGCCTCCGCCGACGCCTCCGCCGCCGTTTCTCCCTCTCCGTCCGCCTGCCGGCCGCGCGCGCTTGTGTGCATGTCCCACCGCCGCGCGCGCCGCTTCCGCGCGCACGTCGCCGCTTTCCGCTGTCGTGCGCCACCGCTCCGCCACCGCTCCGCTCGCTTCCGCCACCGCGCTCCTCCACAGGTAAGGCGCGCGCCCTCCCTCTCCTTTCTTTCCTTCGGCCGGCCGACCGGCCGGCCAAGTTCATATGCGCATCTTAATTTTTTTTGTTTTTTTTGTTAGTATTAATTAGTGTAATGAATTGGTAGTATTCGTAATTAGTTAAAAAATTGTTAGAATTTTTTGTTAGATTAGTGTAGTGAATTCGTAGTATTGGTAATTAGTTAGATAAATAGTTAGAATTTTTTGTTAGATTAGTACGTGTAGTGAATTTAGTAGTAGTGCAAATAGTTAGAAAAAAGTTAGAATTTTTTTGTTAGATTTGTGTAGTGAATTTAGTAGTAGTGCAAATAGTTAGAAAAAAGTTAGAATTTTTTTGTTAGATTTGTGTAGTGAATTTAGCAGTAGTGCAAATAGTTAGAAAAAAGTTAGTGTCGGTGCCATCGGCCGGCCGCCACCGGCCGACCGCCACCATCTCCGGTAGTGTCGGCGCCCCCAAAATACGGTACTGTCGGCGCCCCGGCCGGCGCCCCCAAAATACGGTAGTGCCGACGCCCCTGCCGGCGCCCCCAAAATAGAGTATATATTTAGTGCCGGCGCCCCCCAAATGGTAGTGCCGGCGCCGACTAACATATAGTGAAGTTATTTTTTAATTTATGTTAACGTTGGTACATATATATATGATTTGTTTTCATAGCTACGATGCCGCGACAGCCGCCGCGCCGTGGTCTGACTATTCTGGAGGAGATGCAGCAGATGGGGGAGGTCCGGGACTGGGCTCCGCCAGGGTGGCACTGGGAGGTCTTAGCTTCCGGGTCGCGCACCTTGGTGCAGAATCCGGGTCCCGTCGTCGACCCGGATATTCTTTGGTGGAGGTCTTATGGGCCACGGTCGTTTCAGAGGGAGCCAGCCCCGCCGGAGGAGGTAGCTCAGCGCATTGCGGCGGAGGACGAGCACGTTCGCTATTACATGTATGCGTTAGACAACATGTATAGGACCGGATGGAGCGTTATGCAGGGATCTCATGTTAGCTATGCTCCCGTGACTGTTCCTTTTCTTTGGGGGTTCACCCGGCGTGGCTCAGGTCCCGGTCGGCGCGTTATAGGACCCGGTCGGCGCGGTTGAGAGGTTGTAGTATTGATTGATGTATTAGGGTTAAATAAACATGAACCCGATCTATGTATGCATGTAACTGCACTATCTGCTTTCAACACTATATATATTATCGATCCTTAGTTAAGAACTACATATGTAACTCCATTTTCAGTTTTCTGCATTATCCTTAATTTGATCATATGATGGTTCCTATATATAGCTTGCAGGTCGTTGTAGAAAGCATAGAGAGAGATGAAACAACAGAAAATTTCATGGCTGACCTCATAGCCCACGGTACTCTGGATGATCGCGACGACGATGTCATTCCAGATGATGGCGGTGACGATGTCACCGTAACTTTTTTGAATGACTCCGGTGAGGGAGCGGAGAATATTGAGGAAGAAGATCCTAATGGCGCCGGTGAGGAAGAAGATCATCATAATGGCTCCGGAACCGTAGTTATCACCCAGGTATATAAATTAATTAAGCCGCTGTTGATCGACTAGATGCATTAACTAATTAAATTGTACTGACTATGAATTATTTCTTTTTTAGCCCTCCGGATCGAGCACTTCTTCTGTAAAGTCGAGGAAGCGAGGCCCGGCCAAAAAGTTGGACGACGGTGTTAGGCACGACATCACCCACATCGCTAAGGATGGTAAACCGATTGCTCCAGAGAAAGGTGCAAAGGCATTTATAGCTCAATGCGGAGTGCTTGTTAGGGACCACGTCCCGATCACCGTTCGAGAATGGAACAAGCCGAAGGGACTAGTGCTGTCTGCAGAGGAAGAAGCTCAAGGTCTTTATATCAATGATGTAGCCAAAAACAGCATTCTGACCAAGCTCATGTTACATTTCAACATAGTACCCGAAGAGGGGGATGACGCTGAAAAGGCCAAGATGGAGCAGGCCCTCCGCGACTTTGCCAAGAAGAAGATGGCCGAACTATTCAAGAACCACAAGAAAAGATTGCGCGGCCTTATCAAGAAAAAGAAGACTCCGGACAGTGAGAAGGTAAAAAATCACTGGGACGAATTCGTGAAGTACAGCACGGAGTCAGAAGAATTTAAGAAAAGGTCGGCAACAAATAAGGCAAATGCTGCGTTGAAGCTATATCACCAAATTCTGGGTCCAGGTGGATACAGGGCTAACCGTCCTAAGTGGCAAAGTGCAGCTGAGGCGAAACTCGACCAAAGAAAGGGATCAGATTAGGGACACACGGTTGGATCGACCGGTGTAAGGAGTGGTTCTACGGGATTGGGGGAACGTTGCATCCAGAAACAGGGAAGTGCATCTATAAGAAAGCTCATCTGAAGTTTCCCATCGAAGCCCTGGAAAAAGCACATAAGGACGTGGAGGAGGGGAGGTTCCAGCCCGAAAGAGAGAACGATGAGCTGACACGCGCCCTTGGGAACAAAGAACACGGCGGACGAACACGAGGCACAGAAGGCTCCGTTCCGTGGAAGATTGGCTTTCCTGCGGAAAGGAAGAGATTTCCTGATAAAAGCCATGAGAGGAGAAAGGCAAGGGAAACAGACCGCATAGCGTCCTTAGAGGAGGGTTTTAGCACCATGCGATCCCAATTAACCATGGTAACCCAAGTACTTACATCCCAGATAGCTCAGGGGCAGGTCAGAGATCCTGCATTGCTCAATGCCCTCGTCCCGCTGCAATCTCAACAACACCGGAAAAGCAGCGTGGCTTCCACTCAGCAGGAGGATAATGATGATGATGACCAGGTGGTCGAGCCTCCTCGCTACCCCCCCGTGGATGATCTCACTGAGATCCGTCCTTGTGAGCTGCATGTTAAAGTTTTCAACCTATCCTTCAAGGCGGCGGTCGGCATCCTCTTACCTACAAGGTCTTACCATTGCCGTCCGGTCCAAGACGACCTTGCTGTTGTGATGGTGGATGAAGTGTTGAGAGATTATGAGCGGATGGTGCTTGAGCACCCTGCAGGTGAAGATGGGGAAATCAAAGAACTGGGAGAAGCCCGTAGAACCACCGTGGAATGGCCGAAGGAGAACATTGTGTTTCCAGGTGAGAAGCCACCAAGCAGGCCACCTCCTCCGCCTCCTCCGCCACCTGCGCAGTCTCCTCCGCGTGATGATTCTCCTCTGCGCGATGATGATTCCCCTGTGCATGAGCAGTCTCCTCCGCGTGAAAATACTCCGCCGCCTCCTCCTCCTCCTCGTCAGGAGACTCCGCAGCCTCCACCTAAGCAAAAGAGGAAGCTAACCGCGGCACCTTCTACAGCTCCAAAGAGATCATCAACTCCGATGAGGGCACAGACTCCAGAGTTGTTACCACATGAGCAGACTGAAGAGCAAAAGGCATTTCTTGCGCCGAAGAAGATGTTTATTCCACCGCATACAGTGAAGCACTTTGCCGAGACGAGAATGAAGAGACCTGAGCTGAGAGCTGATTATGACCGCAATCTTGGACAGTCCTATAGAGCGAGCAAAGAAGCAAAAAAAGTCCCCCAGCTTGGACAGCAGGACATTCAGTCTGCTGGCCACTTTGTCGTGCAGTCCTATGATGATCCAGAGATGGCATCTATGATCGAACGGGAGGCTAGAGCTCAGGGAGAAGATGTTCAGTACCAATATTACTATCCAACGGCTCAAGTCGTAAACAAGTATAGATATGGACATAATCTCGTCAAACCTGGCGAGCTCGCGCGTCTAGGGACTCAGATGCGAAGGTTGCATGAATGGTACCTGAGAGCCTGTCGAAGAGGTGATCTCTACCTCACTGTGTATCTTAGAGATGGGCATTACTTCCGGGGGCGGGAGGAGATAAACTTTGAGTTAGAAGAACTATTTCAGTTATTCAATCAAGATGCCCTCAACAAAGCTGTCATCAGTTGCTACTGCCTGTAAGTGATTTATTTATGTAATTAAGTCTGTAGCTCAGCTCATTCATTTGCACTAACAATTATCCTCACTATATTCTTTGTGTACGCTATATATTAATTATGCAGAATGAAGAAGCTCGAATGCAAAAGAGGCAAGCTCCACAAGCTGGGGTTCATTGACCCAAACACAGTTAATGAAGTTATGGTTCGAGACTACCCCAAGGACACAGAGGACAACATGCTAATGTTTTTAGTGAAGCAAGCAGACAAAGAGGATATATTCTTGCCCTACAACTTCAAGTGAGTGTTATAACATATATTATGCTTGTGCAACTTCCACTTTATTCTCTTAATCATTGAGCTATGCTTGTGCAGCTTCCACTTTATTCTCCTAATCATTGATCTTCACAAAGGAGACGTAAAAGTCATGGACTCGAAACGTAAAGAACATGCGGAATGGGCGAACATGGCTGCTCGCTGCAGGTAATTTCAATCAATTTCGTATCGGCATCATCATATGTTCTAATTCGACGATATCATCAACTAATCAATAACTCATTTACTCATTTCTTCTTTGTCGGGCAGGGCTTGGAAACGGTTCATCAATACTGTTCCAGGTGAATGGAAACCGGAGCTTACATTTAACGATTACCCTGTAAGTAGTAGTATATATAGCTATGTCCGTCAAACTCTATGATATTTTCTTTCAATATGATGCTTGATTATTAGTTTGATCGAACTATTTTTTCGTAAAGTGTATGAGGCAGGAACCCGGGAATAACTTATGCGGATACTACGTCTGCGACTTCATTCGTCAGATGGCCTGTCACAGGGATGTGGGTGATGCTATACACCACACTCGTGTACGTGAACAATATTTCACAATTAATCTTATTACCATCAATTGTATTGAGTTCCATTCATATATATTGATCTCCTTTTTTTAATATAGATGATACGCCTCAAGGACCAAGGCAAATGTAATCCCGATCCTACTACTGTAATCCTACGATTTGATGATCTTACATCACCGTATCGATCCAAATCCCACTATGAATCCCAATCACATAGAATCCATGTTGAGTCCCAATCCAAATCATAGAATCCTTTAGAATAATGTAGAATCTCGATCCATTTTATGGATTTTTTCCGATTCTACGAACTCATTATTTTTCCCATCCGCAAAACCATACAATGATACTACTTAAACATCCCAAGCCCTTTTCACTTGCTTTACTACCCTTTATTTACCTACCAAATCTCAAATGGTCTGTTGCTAGAACAATATTTCTAGAAACTTTATGTATTCTAATTTTTATCTTCATTATACTATTACACAAACCCTCTCGTGTGATAAAAATATCTTCTTCCGAGTAAGTATGGTAGGATCCCGCATTCTACGATTCGATACTATGACTCGATTCTCGCCCGACAAAAATTGGATCCAACTCCGAATCCCGACTCTGACTACCTTGTGTGGGACACTCTCATAACGGAGGATCGCATACGAGCAATTCAAGAGGAAATCGCGGGATTCTTTCTTAACGAGGTCATTGCCCCAACTGGCGAGTACTATCTAGAGGTCATAGCTATGTATTGAACAACTTCGTTAAGGCAAATAGATTTAGTAAAGAGATCCAACTTTATATTGTAAATATGCATGCATTACGTGTACTGTTGACGATGTCTATATATATTCACGCATTTATATTTTGTGGTTTCTTGAATGATATATATGCATTATCGAAACTCTGCCGCGGCAGAAACGCTCGTTTCTCTCGTCGCACGCTACAGCCTAAACCCGTGCCGCGGCAGTAGAAATAGCAATTCCGCCGCGCAGAGAACCACAGGCCCGGTTCGTACCACGAACCGGGACCAAAGGCCATCCACCGCGAGCTCCCTGGCCACACCACGTGGCGCCGCCTTTAGGCCCGGTGCAACTTTGAACCGGGACTAAAGGGGGGACCCTTTAGTCCCGCCTAATTGGTCTCTTTGGAAACCGGGACTGAAGGCCCAAATAGACCGGGCCTATAGCCCCGTTTTCCACTAGTGAATAGTAGCACCAACAGTTCAAGAAAAGGTCTTCCCAATATAATGGGACAAGATGCATTGCATTCAATATCCAAGACAACAAAATCAACGGGGACAAGGTTATTGTTAACCATAATACAAACATTATCAACTCTCCCCAAAAGTTTCTTCATAGCATTATCAGCAAGATTAACATCCAAATAATAATTTTTCAAAGGTGGCAAGTCAAGCATATCATAGATTTTCTTAGGCATAACAGAAATACTTGCACCAAGATCACATAAAGCATTACAATCAAAATCATTGACCCTCGCCTTAATGATGGGCTCCCAACCATCTTCTAACTTCCTAGAAATAGAAGTTTCAAGTTTTAGTTTCTCTTCTCTAGCTTTTATGAGAGCATTTGTAATATGTTTTGTAAAGGACAAATTTATAGCACTAGCATTGGGACTTCTAGCAAGTTTTTGTAAGAACTTTATAACTTCAGAGATGTGACAATCATCAAAATCTAAACCATTATGATCTACAGCAATGGGATCATTGTCCCCAATATTTTAAAAAATTTCAGCAGTTTTATCACAAACAGCTTCAAGAGCTTTTAGCAAGCTTGTGCAATTTTGCACGCTTTGCACTAGGAGTAGAAACATTGCCAACCCCAATTATTTTACCATTGATAGTAGGAGGTTTAGCAACATGTGAATCATTATCATTACTAGTGGTGGTCATAGTCCAAACTTTAGCTACATTATTCTCTTTAGCAAGTTTTTCGTTTTCTTCTCTATCCCACCTAGCATGCAATTCAGCCATCAATCTTATATTCTCATTAATTCTAACTTGGATGGCATTTGCTGTAGTAACAATTTTATTATCATTATCCTTATTAGGCATAACTTTCAATTTTAAAAGATCAACATCAGAGGCAAGTCTATCAACCTTAGAAGCAAGAATATCAATTTTATCAAGCTTTTCCTCAACAGATTTGTTGAAAGCAGTTTGTGTACTAATAAATTCTTTAAGCATGGCTTCAAGACCAGGGGGTACACTCCTATTATTGTTGTAAGAATTACCATAACCATTACCATTATTAGAAGGATATGGCCTATAGTTGTTACCAGAATTATTCCTATAAGCATTGTTGTTGAAATTGTTACTTTTAATGAAGTTCACATCAACATTTTCTTCTTGAGCAACCAATGAAGCTAAAGGAACATTATTTGGATCAACATTAGATCTACCATTCACAAGCATAGACATAATCACATCAATCTTATCACTCAAGGAAGAGGTTTCTTCAACAGAATTTACCTTCTTACCTTGTGGAGCTCTTTCCGTGTGCCATTCAGAGTAATTGATCATTATATCATCAAGAAGCTTTGTAGCCGCCCCCAAGGTGATGGACATAAAGGTACCTCCAGCAGCTGAATCCAATAGGTTCCGCGAAGAAAAATTTAATCCTGCATAGAAGGTTTGGATGATCATCCAAGTAGTTAGTCCATGGGTTGGGCAATTCTTTACCAAATATTTCATTCTCTCCCATGCTTGAGCAACATGTTCATTATCCAATTGCTTAAAATTCATTATGCTACTTCTCAAAGATATAATTTTAGCAGGAGGATAATATCTACCAATAAAAGCATCTTTACATTTAGTCCATGAATCAATACTATTCTTAGGCAAAGATAGCAACCAATCTTTAGCTCTTCCTCTTAAGGAGAAAGGAAACAATTTCAATTTTATAATATCACCATCTACATCCTTATACTTTTGCATTTCACATAGTTCAACAAAATTATTAAGATGGGCAGCAGCATCATCAGAACTAACACCAGAAAATTGCTCTCTCATAACAAGATTCAGTAAAGCAGGTTTAATTTCAAAGAATTCTGCTGTAGTAGCAGGTGGAGCAATAGGTGTGCATAAGAAATCATTATTATTAGTGTTCGTGAAGTCACACAACTTAGTATTTTCAGGAGTATTCATTTTAACAATAGTAAATAAAGCAAACTAGATAAATTAAATGCAAGTAACTAATTTTTTTGTGTTTTGTTTTAGTGCAGCAAACAAAGTAGTAAGTAAAGCAAGACAAAAAACAAAGTAAAGAGATTGGAAGTGGAGACTCCCCTTGCAGCGTGTCTTGATCTCCCCGGCAACGGCGCCAGAAAAAGAGCTTGATGCGTGTAGTTAACACACGTCCGTTGGGAACCCCAAGAGGAAGGTGTGATGCGTACAGTAGAAAGTTTTCCCTCAGTAAGAAACCAAGGTTTATCGAACCAGTAGGAGTCAAGAAGCACGTTGAAGGTTGATGGCGGCGAAGTGTAGTGCGTGATACGTCTCCGACGTATCGATAATTTCTTATGTTCCATGCCACATTATTGATGATATCTACATGTTTTATGCACACTTTATGTCATATTCGTGCATTTTCTGGAACTAACCTATTAACAAGATGCCGAAGTGCCGCCTCGTTTTTTGCTGTTTTTGGTTTCGTAAATCCTAGTAACGAAATATTCTCGAATTGGACGAAATCAACGCCTGTGTTCCTATTTTCACCGGAAGCATCCGTAACACCCGAGAGTCGTCGAGGGGGGCCACAGTGGCCCCCAGATGATAGGGTGGCGCGGCCCACCTTCGGCCGCGCGGCCCTATGGTGTCGTCGCCCCTTCGACCTTCTGACGCCGCCTCTTCGCCTATATAAAGGTCCCAGACCTAAAACCTCGATACGAAAAAAGCCACGGTACGAGAAACCTTCCAGAGCCACCGCCATCGCGAAGCCAAGATCTGGGGGACAGGAGTCTCTGTTCCGGCACGCCGCCGGGACGGGGAAGTGCCCCCTTTAAGGCTTCT
This sequence comes from Lolium perenne, assembly GCF_019359855.2. Taxonomy (NCBI): domain Eukaryota; kingdom Viridiplantae; phylum Streptophyta; class Magnoliopsida; order Poales; family Poaceae; genus Lolium; species Lolium perenne. Next base: position 48,770 of record NW_027249020.1, on the reverse strand, counting down.
CCATCGACACCACTGATACGTCTCCAACGTATCTATAATTTCCGATGTTCCATGCTTGTTTTATGACAATACCAACATGTTTTGTTCACACTTTATATCATTTTCATGCATTTTCTGGAACTAACCTATTAACAAGATGCCATAGTGCCAGTTCCTGTTTTCTGCTGTTTTTGGTTCCAGAAAGGCTGTTCGGGCAATATTCTCGGAATTGGACGAAATCAACGCCAAACCTCCTATTTTTCTCGGAAGCGTCTAGAACACCGAAGAAGAGCCTGAGAGGGGCCAGGGGGCCACCACACCACATGGCGGCGCTGGCCAGGCCTAGGCCGCGCCGGCCTAGGGTGTGGCGCCCTGTGTGCCCCCTCGCGCCGCCTCTTCGCCTATAAAAGCCCTTTTCGACCTAAAAACGCAGGACCAATTGACGAAACTCCGTAAAGACTCAGTGGCGCCGCCGCCATCGCGAAACTCCAATTCGGGGGACAGAACTCTGTTTCGCACTCGCCGGACGGGAATTGCCCCTGGAGCCATCTCCACCGCCGTCTTCACCGCCATCTTCACCGCCATCGCTGCCTCCATGATGAGGAGGGAGTAATCCACCCCCGAGGCTGAGGGCTCCGCTTGTAGCTATGTGGTTCATCTCTTCCATGTACCTCAATACAATAATCTCATGAGCTGCTTTACATGATTGAGATTCATATGAGTTTTGTATCACTACTATCTATGTGCTACTCTAGCAATGTTATTAAAGTAGTTCTATTCCTCCTGCACGTGTGTAAAGGTGACAGTGTGTGCACCGTGTTAGTACTTGGTTTATGCTCTGATCATGATCTCTTGTAGATTGCGAAGTTAACTATTGCTATGATAATATTGATGTGATCTATTCCTCCTACATATGCATGAAGGTGACAGTGTGCATGCTATGCTAGTACTTGGTTTAGTCTTTTGATCTATCTTACACTAAAGGTTACTAAAATATGAGCATTATTGTGGAGCTTGTTAACTCCGGCATTGAGGGTTCGTGTAATCCTACGCAATGTGTTCATCATCCAACAAAAGTGTAGAGTATGCATTTATCTATTCTGTTATGTGATCAATGTTGAGAGTGTCCACTAGTGAAAGTGTAATCCCTAGGCCTTGTTCCTAACATATCGCTATCGCTGCTTGTTTACTGTTTTACTGTGTTACTACTGCTGCAATACTACCACCATCAACTACACGCCAGCAAGCTATTTTCTGGCACCGTTGCTACTGCTCATACTTATTCATACCACCTGTATTTCACTATCTCTTCGCCGAACTAGTGCACCTATTTGGTGTGTTGGGGACACAAGAGACTTCTTGCTTTGTGGTTGCAGGGTTGCATGAGAGGGATATCTTTGACCTCTTCCTCCCTGAGTTCGATAAACCTTGGGTGATCCACTTAAGGGAAAACTTGTCGCTGTTCTACAAACCTCTCGCTCTTGGAGGCCCAACACTGTCTACAGGAAAGGAGGGGGAACGTAGACATCAAGCTATTTTCTGGCGCCGTTGCCGGGGAGGAAAGGTAAAAGGTACTCACACTCCGGACCTCGGCTACTAAGCTATTTCCCGGTGCATTGTAAGTACTCAAAGCTATTTCCTTTAGATCATGCAATTGCATCTTTTTGTTTCTTGTTTACACTAGTTTGGCATAATGGACAAGAATGATCTTCTTATTCTATTTCCTGATTTAAAACATGGATTGTTTGATGCGAAAATTAAAAAACCTATGGAATCTTATTTGCATGCTGGTAGTAATATTAGTATGAACGCTTTGAACACCATTGTTGCTAATGATATGGAAAATTCTAAGCTTGGGGAAGCTGGCTTTGATGAGCATGATATTTTTAGTCCCCCAAGCATTGAGGAGAAAATTTTCTTTGATGATACTTTGCCTCCTATTTATGATGATTATAATGATAGTGGTCTTTTGGTGCCACCTACTATGGAGAGTAAATTTTGTTGTGATTATACTATGCCTCCTACACTTGATGAGAATAATAATGATAGCTACTTTGTTGAATTTGCTTCCACTATTACTAATAAAATTGATTATGCCTATGTGGAGAGTAATAATTTTATGCATGAGACTCATGATAAGAATGCTTTATGTGATAGTTATATTGTTGAGTTTGCTCATGTTGCTACTGAAAGTTATTATGAGAGAGGAAAATATGGTTGTAGAAATTTTCATGCTACTAAAATGCCTCTCTATGTGCTGAAATTTTTGAATCTACACTTGTTTTATCTTCTTATGCTCGTTGCATTATGTTTCTTGAACTTGTTTATTTACAAGATTCACATGCATAGGAAGCATGTTAGACTTAAATGTGTTTTGAATTTGCCTCTTGATGCTCTCTTTTGCTTCAAATACTATTTCTTATGAGTGCATCATTAAAACTGCTGAGCCCATCTTAATGGCTATAAAGAAAGAACTTCTTGGGAGATAACCCATGTGTTATTTTGCTACAGTACTTTGTTTTATATTTGTGTCTTGGAAGTTGTTTACTACTGTAGCAACCTCTCCTTATCTTAGTTTTGTGTTTTGTTGTGCCAAGTGAAGCCTCTAATCGAAGGTTGATAGTAGATTTGGATTTCTGCGGAGAAACAGATTTCTATCTGTCACGAATCTGGGATTTTCTCTCTGTAGAAAAATCAGAAAAATATGCCAATTTACGTGTGTGTTCCTCAGATATGTACGCAACTTTCATTAGTTTTGAGTTTTCTGATCTGAGCAACGGAAGTATTTATTAGAAATTCGTCTTTACGGACTGTTCTGTTTTGACAGATTCTGCCTTTTATTTCGCATTGCCTCTTTTGCTATGTGGGATGGATTTCTTTGTTCCATTAAACTCCAGTAGCTTTGGGCAATGTCCAGAAGTGTTAAGAATGATTGTGTCACCTCTGAACATGTGAGTTTTTGATTATGTACTAACCCCTCTAATGAAGTTTATGAGAAGTTTGGTGTGAAGGAAGTTTTCAAGGGTCAAGAGAGGAGGATGATATACTATGATCAAGAAGAGTGAAAGCTCTAAGCTTGGGGATGCCCCGGTGGTTCATCCCTGCATATTTCAAGAAGACTCAAGCGTTTAGCTTGGGGATGCCCAAGGCATCCCCTTCTTCATCGACAAATTATCGTGTTCCTTCTCTTGAAACTATATTTTTATTCGGTCACATCTTATGTGCTTTACTTGGAGCGTCTGTATGTTTCTTGTTTTTGTTTTTGTTTGAATAAATGCTTGTGTGGGAGAGAGACACGCTGTTGGTTCGTATGAACACATGTGTTCTTAGCTCATAATATTCATGGCGAAGGTTGAAACTGCTTCGTTAATTACTATATGGTTGGAAACAGAAAATGCTACATGTAGTAATTGGTATGATGTCTTGAATAACTTGATATTTGGCAATTGTTGTGCTTCTTGTTTAAGCTCTTGCATCATATACCTTGCACCCATTAGTGAAGAAATACATAGAGCTTGTTAAAATTTGGTTTGCATGAGTGGTTTCTCTAGAGTCTAGATATTTTCTAGTAAGATGTTTGAACAACAAGGAAGACGATGTATAGTTTTATAATGCTTGTAATATGTCTTTTATGTGAGTTTTGCTGTACTAGTTCATGCTTGTGTTTGCTTCCAAACAACCTTGCTAGCCTAAACCTTGTATCGAGAGGGAATACTTCTCATGCATCCAAATCCTTGAGCCAAACAACACTATGCCATTTGTGTCCACCATACCTACCTACTATGTGGTATTTCCTGCCATTCCAAAGTAAATTGCTTGAGTGCTACCTTTAAACAACTCAAAATTTATCACCTCTGATTTGTGTCAATGTTTTATAGCTCATGAGGAAGTATGTGGTGTTTAGCTTTCAACCTTGTCATTTACTTTTGACGGACTCTCATATGGACTAGTGGCACATCCGCTTATCCAATAATTTTGCAAAAAGAGCTGGCAATGGGATTCCTAAATTCCCAAATTAATTAACAAAAAATAGACACTCCTCCATGGTATGTGATTGTTGGACGGCACCCGAAGGATTCGGTTAGCCATGGCTTGTGTAAGCAAAGGTTGGGAGGAGTGTCATCATCATAATAAAACTAAAATAAAAAGGCACTCCTTCATGGTATGAGATTGTTGGCAGGCACCCGAGGATTCGGTTAGCCATGGTTTGTGAAAGAAAGGTTGGAAGGAGTGCCACACAAAAATAAAAATTCATGGGAGCCGCTCTTAAAAGTCCGGTTGGCGAGGTAGTTAGTGTACCCATTACCATTCGTTGACAACAACATACACCTCTCAAAATTTTACTTTTTATGCTCTCTATATGTTTTCAAAATCAAAGCTCTAGCACAAATATAGCAATCGATGCTTTTCCTCTATGGAGGACAATTCTTTTACTTTCAATGTTGAGTCAGTTCACCTATTTCTCTCCACCTCAAGAGGCAAACACTTGTGTGAACTTTGCATTGATTCTTACATATTTGCATATTACATTTGTTATATTGCTTTGCATTGACAACTATCTATGAGATATACATGTTACAAGTTGAAAGCAACCGCTGAAACTTAATCTTCCATTGTGTTGCTTCAATACCTTTACTAAGAATTTATTGCTTTATGAGTAACTCTTATGCAAGACTTGTTGATGCTTGTCTCGAAAGTACTATTCATGAAAAGTCTTTGCTATATGATTCAATTGTTTACTCATTGCATTTACATTGTTTCGAATCGCTGCATTCATCTCATATGCTTTACAATGGTATGATTAAGATTATGTTGGTAGCATGTCACCTCAGAAATTATCTTTATCGTTTACCTACTCGAGGACGAGTAGGAACTAAGCTTGGGGATGCTGATACGTCTCCAACGTATCTATAATTTCCGATGTTCCATGCTTGTTTTATGACAATACCAACATGTTTTGTTCACACTTTATATCATTTTCATGCATTTTCCGGAACTAACCTATTAACAAGATGCCACAAAGCTGCCAGCCTCGTTTTCGCTGTTTTTGGTTCCGTAAAAGGCTGTTCGGGCAATATTCTCTAATTGGACGAAATCAACGCCAAACCTCCTATTTTTCCTGAAGCGTCTAGAACACCGAAGAAGAGTCGGAGAGGGGCCAGGGGGCCACCACACCACATGGCGGCGCGGCCAGGCCTAGGCCGCGCCGGCCTAGGGTGTGGCGCCCTGTGTGCCCCCCGCGCCGCCTCTTCGCCTATAAAAGCCCTTTCGACCTAAAAACGCAGGACCAATTGACGAAACTCCAGAAAGACTCCAGGGCGCCGCCGCCATCGCGAAACTCCACCCGGGGGACAACTCTGTTTCGGCACCCTGCCGGACGGGAATTGCCCCCGGAGCCATCTCCACCGCCGTCTTTCACCGCCATCTTCACCGCCATCGCTGCCTCCATGATGAGGAGGGAGTAATCCACCCCGAGGCTGAGGGCTCCGCTGTAGCTATGTGGTTCATCTCTTCCATGTACCTCAATACAATAATCTCATGAGCTGCTTTACATGATTGAGATTCATATGAGTTTTGTATCACTACTATCTATGTGCTACTCTAGCAATGTTATTAAAGTAGTTCTATTCCTCCCGCACGTGTGTAAAGGTGACAAGTGTGTGCACCGTGTTAGTACTTGGTTTATGCTATGATCATGATCTCTTGTAGATTGCGAAGTTAACTATTGCTATGATAATATTGATGTGATCTATTCCTCCTACATATGCATGAAGGTGACAAAGTGTGCATGCTATGCTAGTACTTGGTTTAGTCTTTTGATCTATCTTACACTAAAGGTTACTAAAATATGAGCATTATTGTGGAGCTTGTTAACCCGGCATTGAGGGTTCGTGTAATCCTACGCAATGTGTTCATCATCCAACAAAAGTGTAGAGTATGCATTTATCTATTCTGTTATGTGATCAATGTTGAGAGTGTCCACTAGTGAAAGTGTAATCCCTAGGCCTTGTTCCTAAATATCGCTATCGCTGCTTGTTTAATGCTTTACCGTGTTACCATCGCTGCAATACTACCACCATCAACTACACGCCAAAGAAGCTATTTTCTGGCACCGTTGCTACTGCACATACTTATTCATACCACCTGTATTTCACTATCTCTTCGCCGAACTAGTGCACCTATTTGGTGTGTTGGGGACACAAGAGACTTCTTGCTTTGTGGTTGCAGGGTTGCATGAGAGGGATATCTTTGACCTCTTCCTCCCTGAGTTCGATAAACCTTGGGTGATCCACTTAAGGGAAAACTTGCTGCTGTTCTACAAACCTCTGCTCTTGGAGGCCCAACACTGTCTACAGGAAAGGAGGGGGAACGTAGACATCAACCACCGCCATCTTCATCAACGCTGCTGTCTCCCATGAGGAGGGAGTAGTTCTCCATCGAGGCTCGGGGCTGTACCGGTAGCTATGTGGTTAATCTCTCTCCCATGTACTTCAATACAATAATCTCATGAGCTGCCTTACATGATTGAGATTCATATGATGATGCTTGTAATCTAGATGTCATTATGCTAGTCAAGTGGATTTTACTTATGTGATCTCCGGAGACTCCTTGTCCCACGTGTGTAAAGGTGACAAGGTGTGCACCGTGTGGGTCTCTTAGGCTATATTTCACAGAATACTTATTCACTGTTATGAATGGCATAGTGAAGTGCTTATTTATATCCCTTTATGATTGCAATGTGTTTTGTATCACAATTTATCCATGTGCTACTCTAGTGATGTTATTAAAGTAGTTTTATTCCTCCTGCACGGTGTAATGGTGACAGTGTGTGCATCCGTGTTAGTACTTGGCGTAGGCTATGATTATGATCTCTTGTAGATTATGAAGTTAACTGTTGCTATGATGGTATTGATGTGATCTATTCCTCCTACATAGTGTGAAGGTGACAGTGTGCATGCTATGTTAGTACTTGGTTTAGTTGTGTTGATCTGTCATGCACTCTAAGGTTATTTAAATATGAACATTTAATTGTGGAGCTTGTTAACTCCGGCATTGAGGGTTCGTGTAATCCTACGCAATGGTGTTCATCATCCAACAAGAGAGTGTAGAGTATGCATTTATCTATTCTGTTATGTGATCAATGTTGAGAGTGTCCACTAGTGAAAGTATGATCCCTAGGCCTTGTTCCTAAATACTGCTATCGCTGCTTGTTTACTGTTTTACTGCGTTACTACTGCTGCGTTACTACTGCTTGTTTATCGTCTCCGGGCAAAGCACTTTTCTGGTGCCGTTGCTACTACTTATTTATACCACCTGTATTTCACTATCTCTTCGCCGAACTAGTGCACCTATTAGGTGTGTTGGGGACACAAGAGACTTCTTGCTTTGTGGTTGCAGGGTTGCATGAGAGGGATATCTTTGACCTCTTCCTCCCTGAGTTCGATAAACCTTGGGTGATCCACTTAAGGGAAACTTGCTGCTGTTCTACAAACCTCTGCTCTTGGAGGCCCAACACTGTCTACAAGAATAGAAGCACCCGTAGACATCAAGCTATTTTCTGGTGCCGTTGCCGGGGAACGAATCAAGACACTCCATCAAGCCCGTCAATCGCCATCAAACCTCCCACGTCAACCACGCGCCAGTTGTGGACAGCAAGCTATTTTCTGGCGCCGTTGCCGGGGAGGAAAGGTAAACTGTACTCACACTCCGGATCTCGGCTACTAAGCTATTTTCGCCGTTGTAAGTACTCGAAGCTATTTCCTTTAGATCCTGCAATTGCATCTTTTTGTTTCTTGTTTACACTAGTTAGGCCTAATGGAAAACAACACAATGAGAGATCTTTATGAACTTTATCTTGAATTAGGACATGATGTGTTTGAAGAGAGAATTAAAAAACCCATGGAACTTATGCATGCTAATGGGAATGTTATCAGTATGAATGCTTTGAACACTATTGTTACTAATGCTATGGAAAATTCTAAGCTTGGGGAAGCTGGCTTTGATGAGCATGATATTTTTAGTCCCCCAAGCATTGAGGAGAAAATTTACTTTGATGATACTTTGCCTCCTATATTTGATGATGAGAATAATAATGATAGCTACTTTGTTGAATTTGCTCCCACTACAACTAATAAAATTGATTATGCCTATGTGGAGAGTAATAATTTTATGCATGAGACTCATGATAAGAATGCTTTATGTGATAGTTATATTGTTGAGTTTGCTCATGTTGCTACTGAAAATTATTATGAGAGAGGAAAATATGGTTGTAGAAATTTTCATGTTACTAAAACACCTCTCTATATGCTGAAATTTTTGAAGTTACACTGGTTTTATCTTCCTATGCTTGTTACTTTGCTCTTCATGAACTTGTTTATTTACAAGATTCCTATGCATAGGAAGCATGTTAGACTTAAATGTGTTTTGAATTTGCTTTTTGATGCTCTCTTTTGCTTCAACTCTTATTTCTTGCGAGTACATCATTAAAACTGCTGAGCCCATCTTAATGGCTATTAAGAAAGAACTTCTTGGGAGATAACCCATGTGTTTATTTTGCTACAGCAATTTTTGTTTTGTTGAGTCTTGGAAGTTGTTTACTACTGTAGCAACCTCTCATTATCATGTTTTTGTGCCAAGTAAAGTCTCTATGGTAAAGTTGATGCTAGATTTGGATTGCTGCGCAGAAACAGCATTGCTGTCTGTCACGAATTCGCGCATAAGTCTCTGTAAAAAAATCAAAAAATCTGCAAATTTACGTGTGTGATCCTCAGATATGTATGCAACTTTCATTAGTTTTGAGTTTTTTCTTTTGAGCAAGTTAAGTGCCCCTTCCAGGTTCGTCTTTACGGACTATTCTGTTTTTGACAGATTCTGCCTTTTATTTCGCATTGCCGCTTTTGTTAAGTTGAATGAGTTTCTTTGTTCCATTAACTTTCAGAAGTTTTGTGCAATGTCCAGAAGTGTTAAGAATGATTGTGTCACCTCTGAACATGTGAATTTTTGATTGTGCACTAACCCTCTAATGAGTTTGCTTAAAGTTTGGTGTGGAGGAAGTTTTCAAGGGTCAAGAGAGGAGGATGATATACTATGATCAAGAAGAGTGAAGAGTCTAAGCTTGGGGATGCCCCGTGGTTCATCCCTGCATATTTCAAGAAGACTCAAGCATCTAAGCTTGGGGATGCCCAAGGCATCCCCTTCTTCATCGACAAATTTATCAGGTTCCTCCCTTGAAACTATATTTTTATTCGGTCACATCTTATGTACTTTACTTGGAGCGTCTGTGTGCTTTTATTTTTGTTTTGTTATTTTCATTCTCTGAATAAATACATGCTTGGTGGGGAGAGAGACACGCTCCGCTGGTTCATATGAACACATGTGTTCTTAGCTTTTAATGTTCATGGCGAAGGTTGAAACTGCTTCGTTAAATTGTTATATGGTTGGAATTGGAAAATGATACATGTAGTATTTGCTATAATATCTTGGATAATTTGATACTTGGCAATTGTTGTGCTCATGTTTAAGCTCTTGCATCATATACTTTGCACCTATTAATGAAGAAACACATAGAGCTTGCTAAAATTTGGTTTGCATATTTGGTCTCTCTAAAGTCTAGATAATATCTAGTATTGAGTTTTGAACAACAAGGAAGACGGTGTAGAGTCTTATAATGTTTTCAATATGTCTTTTATGTGAGTTTTGCTGCACCGGTTCATCCTTGTGTTTGTTTCAAATAACCTTGCTAGCCTAAACCTTGTATCGAGAGGGGATACTTCTCATGCATCCAAAATCCTTGAGCCAACCACTATGCCATTTGTGTCCACCATATCTACCTACTACATGGTATTTCTCCGCCATTCCAAAGTAAATTGCTTGAGTGCTACCTTTAAATAATTCAAAATTTATCACCTCTTATTTGTGTCAATGTTTTATAGCTCATGAGGAAGTATGTGGTGTTTATCTTTCAATCTTGTTGGGCAACTTTCACCAATGGACTAGTGGCTTCATCCGCTTATCCAATAATTTTGCAAAAAGAGCTGGCAATGGGGTTCCCAGCCCCGAATTAATAAAGTTACAAATAGACACTCCTCCATGGTATGTGATTGTTGGTCGGCACCCGAGGATTCGGTTAGCCATGGCTTGAGAAAGCAAAGGTGGGGAGGAGTGTCATCATAATAAAACTAAAATAAAAAGGCACTCCTTCATGGTATGAGATTGTTGGCAGGCACCCGAGGATTCGGTTAGCCATGGTTTGTGAAAGAAAGGTTGGAAGGAGTGCCACACAAAAATAAAAATAAAATGGGAGCCGCTCTTTGAAGGTTTGTCTGGCAAGGGGGTTAGAGTGCCCACTACCATTCGTTGACAACAACAAACACCTCTCAAAACTTTACTTTTATGCTCTCTTTTTGTTTTCAAAACCAAAGCTCTAGCACAAATATAACAATCAATGCTTTCCTCTTTGAAGGACCTTTCTTTTACTTTTATGTTGAGTCAGTTCACCTATCTCTCTCCAGCTCAAGAAGCAAACACTTGTGTGAACTGTGCATTGATTCCTACATACTTGCATATTGCATTTGTTATATTACTCTATGTTGACAATTATCCATGAGATATACATGTTATAAGTTGAAAGCAACCGCTGAAACTTAATCATCCTTTGTGTTGCTTCAATACCCTTTACTTTGAGTTATTGCTTTATGAGTTAACTCTTATGCAAGACTTATTGATGCTTGTCTTGAAGTACTATTCATGAAAAGTCATTGCTTTATGATTCAGTTGTTTACTCATATCATTACCATTGTTTTGATCACTGCATTCATTACATATGTTTACAATATGATCAAGTTTATGATGGCATGTCACTTCGGAAATTATCTTTGTTATCGTTTTACCTGCTCGGGACGAGCAGAACTAAGCTTGGGGATGCTGATACGTCTCCGACGTATCGATAATTTCTTATGTTCCATGCCACATTATTGATGATATCTACATGTTTTATGCACACTTTATGTCATATTCGTGCATTTTCTGGAACTAACCTATTAACAAGATGCCGAAGTGCCGCCTCGTTTTTTGCTGTTTTTGGTTTCGTAAATCCTAGTAACGAAATATTCTCGAATTGGACGAAATCAACGCCCAGTGTTCCTATTTTCACCGGAAGCATCCGTAACACCCGAGAGTCAAGCAGGGGGGCCACAGTGGCCCCTAGATGATAGGGTGGTGCGGCCCACCCCCGGCCGCGCAGCCCTATGGTGTCGTCGCCCTTCGACCTTCTGATGCCGCCTCTTCGCCTATATAAAGGTCCCAGACCTAAAACCTCGATACGAAAAAAGCCACGGTACGAGAAACCTTCCAGAGCCGCCGCCATCGCGAAGCCAAGATCTGGGGGACAGGAGTCTCTGTTCCGGCACGCCGCCGGACGGGGAAGTGCCCTGGAAGGCTTCTCCATCGACACCACCGCCATCTTCATCAACGCTGCTGTCTCCCATGAGGAGGGAGTAGTTCTCCATCGAGGCTCGGGGCTGTACCGGTAGCTATGTGGTTAATCTCTCTCCCATGTACTTCAATACAATAATCTCATGAGCTGCCTTACATGATTGAGATTCATATGATGATGCTTGTAATCTAGATGTCATTATGCTAGTCAAGTGGATTTTACTTATTTGATCTCCGGAGACTCCTTGTCCCACGTGTGTAAAGGTGACAAAGGTGTGCACCGTGTGGGTCTCTTAGGCTATATTTCACAGAATACTTATTCACCGTTATGAATGGCATAGTGAAGTGCTTATTTATATCCCTTTATGATTGCAATGTGTTTTGTATCACAATTTATCCATGTGCTACTCTAGTGATGTTATTAAAGTAGTTTTATTCCTCCGCACGGTGTAATGGTGACAGGTGTGCATCCGTGTTAGTACTTGGCGTAGGCTATGATTATGATCTCTTGTAGATTATGAAGTTAACTCGTTGCTATGATGGTATTGATGTGATCTATTCCTCCTACATAGTGTGAAGGTGACAAGGTGCATGCTATGTTAGTACTTGGTTTAGTTGTGTTGATCTGTCATGCACTCTAAGGTTATTTAAATATGAACATTTAATTGTGGAGCTTGTTAACTCCGGCATTGAGGGTTCGTGTAATCCTACGCAATGGTGTTCATCATCCAACAAGAGAGTGTAGAGTATGCATTTATCTATTCTGTTATGTGATCAATGTTGAGAGTGTCCACTAGTGAAAGTATGATCCCTAGGCCTTGTTCCTAAATATCGCTATCGCTGCTTGTTTCATCGTTTTACTGCGTTACTATCGTTGCGTTACTACCGCTTGTTTATCGTCCCGGGCAAAGCACTTTTCCGGTGCCGTTGCTACTACTTATTTATACCAATTCTGTATTTCACTATCTCTTCGCCGAACTAGTGCACCTATTAGGTGTGTTGGGGACACAAGAGACTTCTTGCTTTATGGTTGCAGTGGTTGCATGAGAGGGATATCTTTGACCTCTTCCTCCCTGAGTTCGATAAACCTTGGGTGATCCACTTAAGGGAAACTTGCTGCTGTTCTACAAACCTTTGCTCTTGGAGGCCCAACACTGTCTACAAGAATACAAGCACCCGTAGACATCAGTGCGGCGCAACACCAGGGATTTCGGCGCCAACGTGGAACCTGCACAACACAATCAAAGTACTTTGCCCCAACGTAACAGTGAGGTTGTCAATCTCACCGGCTTGTCAAAACAAAGGATTAACCGTATAATGTGGAAGATGATGTTTGTTTACGAAGAACAGTAAAGAACAATTGTAGTAGATTGTATTTCAGATGTAAAGAATGGACCGGGGTCCACAGTTCACTAGTGGTGTCTCTCCCATAAGATAAATAGTATGTTGGGTGAACAAATTACAGTTGGGCAATTGACAAATAAAGAAGGCATAGCAATGCACATACATATATCATGATGAGTACTATGAGATTTAATCAGGGCATTACGACAAAGTACATAGACCGCTATCCAGCATGCATCTATGCCTAAATAGTCCACTTTCAGGTTATCATCCGAACCCCTTCCGGTATTAAGTTGCAAGCCACAGACTCTGTGTTGCCTGCCAATACTCACCGACGAGCAGTGGTTCAGCAACACGAAGAGCCGGGAGGCTCCCACGACCGCTTAGTGGGCCCCGGCGCCGCGCTGTCATCCCGCAAGTTTCCAGCACACGTCCTGGCGGTTGCAAGGGCGTGCCACCTGACCTAGACCTGATCAGGAAGGTGTTGGATTGCTTCGATTAGTCTCCTGCATGGTAGACACGTAAACATTAAATACGAGCCCTATCGGCTCGTCGTTGCTCTCCGCGGATCGGCTCAAAGAGCCGATCGCCCCATGGTTCACGTTGGATTTACAATGACATGGGGATCCTGCTTGATCAAAACAAAGCTAAACCAATCTACGACAGTTTAGGGTTTTCACCGCATAACCGGAACATCCTACGCTTAGTTGGGCCTAGCAGATACGAAAGATGATGGAAACTATCCCTAGAAGAGGCCTAAAAACCAACATTAAGTCAATTCCCGGAACATCCCTTATAGGAACGGTAAACAACACCTAACGCACTACCGAATCATCCAACTCCAGCATAAGGCCTAATCATGCAGATATTAAACTAATCCTTGAAGAACAAGGAGCAACTATAACAGATCGGATCTACTAAGTAACGAATAAGCAAGGTGCTACCCTTACACCTAGATAGGTGTAAGGGCAGCTAGATATCGAGGGACGGCATCGCTAAGCAAATACGCATAAGAAAAGCATCAATGCCAGCCCCAAAACACCTATGATAAGTAGTGCTACTCGCCATCAACAATGCTTCAGCACGAGTAACACAAGGTAATGAATAAACGTATACTGCCTAGATCGCAAGATGCGATCTAGGCAGCATGATGCTTACCCGGAAGAAACCCTCGAAATAAGGGGTGGCGATGCGCCTGGTTTGTGTTTGTTGTGAACGTGATTGTCCTCGATTTCAATAACCCTAGATACATATTTATAGTCCAAGGGACTTTCTAATTCAGGCGTGCACCTAACCGTGCACCGGTTAAACTCTAACTTCTAAACTAAGATGCGATCTACTATAATACAGATACACGGGCAATCTAGCCCAAACTCTTCGCGCAAGGCCGCTTCAGAGATGCTCCACGTGTACATCCTTCAAGCCCATCTCAATAACGGCCCATCTCCTGATTTGGCCAAAATCTGGTGATAACACATGCCCCCCTGGTTTTGGTAATGATAATTTCAAAACCACTCTATTTTTCCTTCGAAGGGTCATGTCGTGGCAGAGCAGAACCGTCGCAGTATTCTTCATCAAGACGCCTTGTCTTCTCAACTTCTGCACGATTGACAGTTTTGGCACCGTATCCTTGAAAACTGCTCAAGCATTAAATTTCCACTATATCCCCTCTATTTTAACAGCATCGAGCAGTTTGCTTCTTCATCCTCTTGCTCCACACTAGCCATCGAAAAGCCCTCCTCCACCATGGACTCATCCTCCTCCTCCGCTGCATCGGCTCTCTCCTTCCAATCTTCCTCTTCAGATGAGCCGATGCCAGGGCCCGGCCAATGGGATGAGCCGGAGTGGGACTTCGACTATGTGCCAGATGGCCCACCCGAGGCCCTCGTCGGGTCAGATGGCGACTTGCCCCGACCGATGGGGAGGACTCCACCTCCGGCTCCTCATCGACGGGGAACCGGTGGCGGAAAGCGAGGATGACCTCCTCTCCCCGGGGTAGCTTCACCCCCTCTGGCGAAGAGGAAGAAGAGGAGGATGAGGAAGACGATGTCTCCTCCAACGAGGAAGAAGAGGAGGACGACACCTCCTCCGACGAGCCGCCGGCGAAGCGCTTCCGCGGCTGGGCCTGGTCGGATGACGACGAAGACGACGATGATGAGGAGGAAGAACCCCCATTGAGGGATACGGCAGCAGCGACGAGGAGCCCACCAGCAGCAGCACCGGCGGCGGCTACGGCGGTGATGACGAGGACAGCGATGGCCCTTAGAGTAGGGACCATTTAGCATAGGACTAATAGTAGCAGTCTGTCCTCCTTTTGTTCTTCCTCCCTTGAGCAATCGGCTTTCTCTTTGTAAGAAATCCTATTTTAATGAAGAAAATATTCCCCAATTAGTTTTGCTTTCTCGCTAATTTTGCCGATTGTCAAACAAAGTCGCTGCACAAAGAGCCGATGGCAAGGCATCGGCCTACACTATAAATACGATTTGAAGTCAAACAGTTGCCTATTCATAGGGTCAAGCAGATCCAGTTCATGTCCAAACCATCCTCCAACCTCAAACGCGCAGATTCAAACTCCTCAGCAATCCACCGGGAGATTCGTCTCAAATTTCATGATCCCTGGCCTGAAACCAATCTGTTAACCTGCTCAATTAAGCTCGTTCCTCTAGAGTTGATGGCAATGCATCGGCTTTTATTATTCTGAAGTCGATGTCCGTGCATCGGCTGCACTAATATACTGTTGTCTCCGCATATTTTCTCAAGTCGATGTCTGTGCATCGGCTGTGATTTGTATGTACACATTTCACTTTTTACTGGTCGATTTAAAATCGGCCCCCATACCTTACTGCCCATCATCCCACATGCTTGGGAAATACTTCTTGAGATGCTGGCCATTGACGGCCACCGGGAATCCTTCACACCATCAAACTGCTTCGAGCATGTATGCATTCCCCTTTAAAATTTGGACGACTTTGTACGGGCCATGCCAATTTGGAGACCATTTACCATACACTTTATCCTTCGTCCCCAACGGCAATACAGCCTTCCCATACTCGCATCACCAACTTGGAACTCTTTTGGCTTCACCTTCTTATTATATGCACGAGCCACCTTGGCTTTATTCTCCTTGATTTTCTCAAGTGACCATAGTCTAAGTTCCGTTGCAGGCCCTCAATGCGTCGTCATCGTGGCTGCATATTCTTCAAAGAAGCTAAATCATTCTGAAACGTGATCCGTCTTGACCCAGCTTTGATTTCCCAGGGTAACACAGCTTCTTGTCCATAGACCAGCTGGTATGGCGAGGTTTTTATTGCTCCATGACACGACATGCGGTAAGCCCACAAAGCCTCTGACAACACCTCATGCCATCATCTAGGGTGCTCGTCGATTTTCCTCTTAATCAGCTTGATCAAGCTCTTGTTGGACGCTTCAGCCTGCCCGTTTGCTTGAGCATAATATGGAGACGATTGGATCAACTTGATCCCCATGTCATCGCAGAACTTTTTCATCTACTTCGAAACGAAGACCGAACCTCCATCGGTCGTGATAGTCTGGGGAATCCCGAATCTATGAATGACATGTTCCAACACGAAACTGATAACGTCTTTCGATGCTACTGACTTCATAGGGACGGCCTCCACCCATTTAGTGAAGTAATCTGTAATGGCCAGAACCCATTCATGGCCTTTATTCTCCTTGACTTTGTACGGGCCATGCCAATTTGGAGACCATTTACCATACACTTTATCCTTCGTCCCCAACGGCAATACAGCTTCCCATACCAGATCACCAACTTGGAACTCTTTTGGCTTCACCTTCTTATTATATGCACGAGCCACCTTGGCTTTCGATGCTACTGACTTCATAGGGACGGCCTCCACCCATTTAGTGAAGTAATCTGTAATGGCCAGAACCCATTCATGGCCTTTGCTCGATGCAGGATGAATTTTGCCGATCATATCCATGCCCCAACCTCGGAATGGCCAAGGTTTGATGATAGGATTCATTGCTGATGCGGGTACCATCTGAATGCTCCCAAACTTCTGACATGCTTGACACCCTTTATAATACTGGAAACAATCTTCAAGCATGGTGGGCCAATAAAATCCCGAGTGCCTGATTAGCCACTTCATCTTATAAGCGATTGGTGAGTTCCACAGGCCCCCTCATGCACCTCGTGCAAGAGCCGATCGACTCGCTGGTCCCAAACATTTGAGAAGTAATCCTTCCAATGTTCTGTAGCACATGTCATCGCCAATCAGTATGTACTTCATGGCCCTGTATCTTATCCGTTTAGGTGCCCCCCGAGCCGGATCTTTCAAGTAATTGAAGATATCGGCTCTCCAATCATCTGGTTCCATGAACTGCACCTGAAAATCGGCTTCATCTCGCTACATCCTTGTATCCTCGACGCTGCCTCGTGCGAGGTCGTTTGCCTCGGTATTTTGCGACCTCGGGATCCAACTGAAGCTTATATACCTGAACTGTGCCATCAGCTCACGGCATTGTATCCATAATGGGAAGAGTGACTCGCTTTCGCACTTGTATTCCTCCGTGAGTTGAGAAATCACCAATTTGGAGTCTCCAAAGATCTCAACTGCTTCTGCCCCAGCTTCCAAGAGTAACTCCATTCCTTTGCAGATCGCTTCATACTCAGCAACATTGTTGGTACAAGGGATAGACAGCCTGATGGAGAAGGAGTATGTTGCCCCCCGAGGCGACATGAGTAGCACGCCTATATCGCAACCATCCTCACGTTGCACCTCGATCCATCGAAGAACATGGCCCATGCACGCACAGATATAGTGCTGATACGTCCGTGTTTATTCGTTCAGCGATAAGATCGGCTAACGCTTGTCCCTTAACTGCTTTCGCAGGTTGATACCGGATCTCAAATTCCGATAAAACAAACATCCACTTGCCGAGTCGGCCTTTCAACACCGGAGCCGACAGCATGTGCTTGATGACATCCGATTTCCATATGACGATGATTTCTACCGACAACAAGATGTGCTGGATCTTGGTGCAAGTGAAAAATAGATAGAGGCACAACTTTTCAATTTCAGGGTACCTTGTTTCTGCATCCAACATCCTTCTGCTGAGGTAGAAAACCACCTTTTCCTGCACTTCATCATAAACCTGCACCACCACTGATGCGATGGAGGTGTCAGCTACTGACAAGTAAATGTAGAATGGCATGTCTTGTTGTGGCGGAACTAACACAGGCGGCTTCGTTAGGTACTCCTTAATATCGTCAAATGTTTGTTGTTGCTCTGCTCCCCAGCGGAACTCCTCATCAGACTTTATTTTGACCAATCCCATGAACGGCTCGATTCGCCCTGACAAGTTGGAGATAAATCTCCTGACGAAATTAATTTTGCCGATGAGACATTGGAGCTCCTTCTTTGTGGTGGGTGGCTTCATTGTTCGCACTGCCTCTTGACTTTTCGTGCCGATCTCAATTCCGCGTTCATGAACCAAGAAACCCAGGAACTGACCGGCCGTCACACCAAAGGCACACTTCTTTGGATTCATCCTTAGTCCGAACTTCCGAGTTCGGTCCAGGACGTGTCGCAAATCCTCTAAGTGTCCGTCCGTCGAAACAGACTTTACCACCACATCGTCGATGTAAATTTCCACCAATTTGCCGATTAAATCATGAAAGATGTAATTCATGGCTCTTTGGTATGTTGCGCCGGCATTCTTCAGTCCAAACGTCATGACTACGTATTCAAACAAGCCCACCGAGCCTGGCACTCTGAATGCAGTCTTGTGTATATCTTCTGGAGCCATGAAAATTTGGTTGTAGCCGGCATTGCCATCCATGAAACTTAAAATTTTATGACCAGCAGCTGCATTGATCAGGGTCTCTGCTACTGGCATCGGATACTCATCCTTTGGAGTTGCACTGTTGATGCTACTGACTTCATAGGGACGGCCTCCACCCATTTAGTGAAGTAATCTGTAATGGCCAGAACCCATTCATGGCCTTTGCTCGATGCAGGATGAATTTTGCCGATCATATCCATGCCCCAACCTCGGAATTGCCAAGGTTTGATGATAGGATTCATTGCTGATGCGGGTACCATCTGAATGCTCCCAAACTTCTGACATGCTTGACACCCTTTATAATACTGGAAACAATCTTCAAGCATGGTGGGCCAATAAAATCCCGAGTGCCTGATTAGCCACTTCATCTTATAAGCCGATTGGTGAGTTCCACAGGCCCCCTCATGCACCTCGTGCAAGAGCCGATTGGACTCGGCTGGTCCCAAACATTTGAGAAGTAATCCTTCCAATGTTCTGTAGAACATGTCATCGCCAATCAGTACGTACTTCATGGCCCTGTATCTTATCCGTTTAGGTGCCCCCCGAGCCGGATCTTTCAAGTAATTGAAGATATCGGCTCTCCAATCATCTGGTTCCATGAACTGCACCTGAAAATCGGCTTCATCTGCTACATCCTTGTATCCTGACGCCGTCTGTGCGAGGTCGTTTGCCTCGGTATTTTGCGACCTCGGGATCCAACTGAAGCTTATATACCTGAACTGTGCCATCAGCTCACGGCATTGTATCCATAATGGGAAGAGTGACTCGCTTTCGCACTTGTATTCCTCCGTGAGTTGAGAAATCACCAATTTGGAGTCTCCAAAGATCTCAACTGCTTCTGCCCCAGCTTCCAAGAGTAACTCCATTCCTTTGCAGATCGCTTCATACTCAGCAACATTGTTGGTACAAGGGATAGACAGCCTGATGGAGAAGGAGTATGTTGCCCCCCGAGGCGACATGAGTAGCACGCCTATATCGCAACCATCCTCACAGACCGATCCATCGAAGAACATGGCACATGCACGCACGTATAGTGCTGATATCGTCCGTGTTTATTCGTTCAGCGATAAGATGCAAGGCTAACGCTTGTCCCTTAACTGCTTTCGCAGGTTGATACCGGATCTCAAATTCCGATAAAACAAACATCCACTTGCCGAGTCGGCCTTTCAACACCGGAGCCGACAGCATGTGCTTGATGACATCCGATTTGCATATGACGACGATTTCTGCCGACAACAAGATGTGCTGGATCTTGGTGCAAGTGAAAAATAGATAGAGGCACAACTTTTCAATTTCAGGGTACCTTGTTTCGCATCCAACATCCTTCCCGCTGAGGTAGAAAACCACCTTTTCCAGACCATCATAAACCTGCACCACCACCGATGCGATGGAGGTGTCGCCCATCGACAAGGGCAAATGTAGAATGGCTCGTCTTGTTGTGGCGGAACTAACACAAAGGCGGCTTCGTTAGGTACTCCTTAATATCGTCAAATGCTTGTTGTTGCTCTCGCTCCCCGCCGGAACTCCTCATCGTACTTTTATTTTGACCAATCCCATGAACGGCTCGATTCGCTCGACAAGTTGGAGATAAATCTCCCGACGAAATTAATTTTGCCGATGAGACATTGGAGCTCCTTCTTTGTGGTGGGTGGCTTCATCGCTCATGACCGCCTCTTGACTTTTCAGGCCGATCTCAATTCCGCGTTCATGAACCAAGAAACCCAGAACCGACCGGCCGTCACACCAAAGGCACACTTCTTTGGATTCATCCTTAGTCCGAACTTCTCCGAAGTTCGGTCCAGGACGTGTCGCAAATCCTCTATGTCCGTCCGTCGAAACAGACTTTACCACCACATCGTCGATGTAAATTTCCACCAATTTGCCGATTAAATCATGAAAGATGTAATTCATGGCTCTTTTGGTATGTTGGCGCCGCATTCTTCAGTCCAAACGTCATGACTACGTATTCAAACAAGCCCACCGAGCCTGGCACTCTGAATGCAGTCTTGTGTATATCTTCTGGAGCCATGAAAATTTGGTTGTAGCCGGCATTGCCATCCATGAAACTTAAAATTTTATGACCAGCAGCTGCATTGATCAGGGTCTCTGCTACTGGCATCGGATACTCATCCTTTGGAGTTGCACTGTTGAGGTTCCGAAAATCTATGGCGACGCGCCATCGGCCATCCTTTTTCTCCACAGGTACAACATTGGAAATCCATTCAGCGTACCTGCATGGCCTGATGAACCCGCGTCCAACATTTTCCTCGGATCTCCTTCTTGACTTCCACCAAGATTTCGGCCTTCATCTATCGCGTCGCTGCTGGAACGGCCGAAACCCTTTCTTCAGAGGGAGCCGATGCTCGATGATGCTCCTGTCTAACCCAGGCATCTCCGTATAATCCCATGCAAAACAATCTGGGTACTCTTTCAACAAGGCTATTATCAGGCCCCTCAGATGCGGATCTAACTTTTTGCTGATAAATGTTGGTCGTGGCTTATCCCCAGGACCAATGTCAATCTCTTCTAGCTTGTCAGCTGATGTAAACCCATACCCCAGCTTTCCATCGCCTGCTAGGTCAATGCTGAACACAGGCAAAGTGTATGTTGAGGATAATATTGGCCGATTGCTAGAATCGGCCTCCTGTTTCATTGCAATGCTTAATGAGGGTTTACAACTTCTTGGTTTTCTACTGTAGTCACGTGACATGCTCGAGGTATGCTCACCATGTTTTGGACCATAAAACTCTGACGGGAGCATGGACACCATGTTTGTATCAGCCGATGCCTCTGCATCGGCTTTTGTCTGTTTAGGGCGCCACACTTTCTTCGGTGGGCGCGCCTCCGTCTCCAATGTTTGCCGAATTTTCACGGCCAGATCGGGCCGTGCTTTTCTCAACGTGTACAGTGTACTATGCCTCGGCTTCCTCCAGGTTTCGTAGCCGCTGCACCCTACGCTTCTGAGAATGGCTGAGTCCATCAGGGCACCACCTTGGTCGGTGATACCTATTTTCTTCTTCATCTGACTCCTCAAAGTCTTCCTCTTGAGATGACTCAGCTCGTTTGTTCTGAGGTGGGAGAGGTCCTAGACGTTTGAACACTGAAACCTCATTTGTTCCCTTCCTTTGCTGTCTGCATTCTGGGCAGTTCTCGATTGTTGGCAATCGGCTCATTCCTGAGTCCCATCAATGTTTAAAGAAAGGACAGTCCCAATGCCTATCCACGTCTTCTTGCTCCCTTGACCTCCCTCTAGCGTGACGCTCGTACCCGTCGCTGTCTCTATCATGCCGACGATACCTCCTGTCATCTGCATCAGACCGACGATATCTCTCATCATCTACGTCGTAGCGCCGACGTTGGTCATACTGCTGCTCGTATTTGTTAAGGAGATGCGCGGAGAGTGGACGTTGATACCACACGCTTCTCACTTCCTCCTCAGTCAGGTACCGTCTATCATCATATTGGGGCCGGTCGCGTGGATCGGCCTCCTCTTTATCCTTGCCACGGGAGTGGCTACTCTCTGCTTTATCTTTGCCATGGTGGCTCGTGAAACCCTGCCATGTTGACACCGAAAGAGAACCTCGGCTCGGCGCCTTATGGAGTGACTGAGATCCACCATGTTGACGCTAGGAAACGGGCGTGTGTCTACTTTCATGGCAAATTGTCCGAATGTTAATCGGCCTGATTCTATCGCCATTTGAATCTGTGCGCGCAATACTTTGCAGTAGTTGGTGGCGTGGGTGAACGTGTGATGCCATTTGCAGTATGGTCTACCGTTCATCTCTTGTGACGTAGGCATCTTGTGGCCTTCGGGTAACTTCAGCTGTTTTTCCTTCAGCAGCATATCAAAAATCTGCTCAGTTTTGCTCAAATCGAAGTCAAACCCTCTTGGAGGCCCTGGTTGTTTCACCCATTTGCAGGACACCGGAACTGGCGTCCGAGTCCATTCAGCCACGGCGACTTCCTGATCTTCCGCGGGGTCTTCATCCTCTTCAGCATCGACCAGGCCTATCGTGCGCTTGAACTTGTCTTGGTACAGTTCTGGGTGGCGCTGTTCATACCGGTTAGTCTCTCGGGACCATGTGCGCCAACGAATTGTACTCCACTTGGAACGTTAGATCTCTGAGTGGCGCCGCGCAGGCCTGCCACGGCCAGCTCGATCGTTTCTTTCGTATAAATGAACCGAATAACATCGGTTCTTGACAGTTCTGAAACGTTGAATGTATTCGTACACCGTCTCTCTCGCCTTTGCCGAACCTCGCGCGCCGGCAATGCCAGCTTCGGTAGCTTCGAATGATATTGTATGTGAAACTGCTCTTCCAGCTGCTTCCATGTCCGAATCGAACTGGGTAGCGAGGTATACCACCCAAAGGCTGGACCCGTGAGAGATTGGGCAAAGAACCTCACACGTAGTGCTTCTGATGCTGAAACCATGCCCAGTTGTGCCAAGTATCGGCTCACGTGCTCGATGGAGCTAGATCCTTCTGATCCACTAAATTTTGTGAAGTCAGGGAGCCGATACTTAGGTGGCAGCGGGATCAGGTCATACTCATTAGGATACGGCTTGGAATAGCCGATTGTTTTCTTTCTTCGGCAGGATACCGAACCGATCTCTCAGATTGCGCTGATCTGATCCACAAGAGGAGCCGCAGAGGTTGAGCCGTTCGGACTTGTGTGGTAGTGGCATATTTAGTTAGCCACGTCTGCTTTCTCAGCACCGCCTCCGTAACCTTCCGCCGCCTCCCGCAATCCCTCCCCGCCGTAACACCGCTCTCGCTCCGGCAATCCCTCCCGCTGGAGTTTGGATCGCTGCATCCAGCTTGTTGCAGTCCTGCACGTATGTGCACACGTATCCATGTGGGATCTCCTTGGGCGGCTCATATAAGAATTGGTAGTCACCAGGATCACCTCCAACCTTGTAGACAACGTATGCCGGTGAACCTTGTTGCTGTGGAGCTGCCATTGCAAACGGCAGTGGTGGCCTGGTGTGGAGTTGTATCTCTCCTCGGTGAGTCCCTAGAGCAGGTCCCGATGGGGAGTACCGATGCTTCATGATTTCTTGCACCACATGAAGCGCAACGCGCTCCAAAGTATTCACCAGTGCTCTCGAGTGCCGATGTAGAGAATGAGCCACTACGTAGTTGATTTCCTGACGCAGGGCTCTGGTACGTTCCTCCGAAGGGAGAGACAGATCCAAACCCTCGAGCGCGCCTTTGGGTGTGAATCCTTTGAACCTGATGCCGTGCAAACGTGTCTTCTCAAAGGAGCCGATGAGTTCGCTTCGCTGCATGGCCTTCAGCTCATCGTATTTCTTCCGACGCTCGCAGCAGATCCTCGTACTTGATCGGTTCGTCCGACATCTTGGCTGCCGATGTTGACGTAGTTGTTGCGTAAAGTGTCCCACCGGGCGTGCGCATAATGTGTTGCTCTGCCAAAACTCACCGACGAGCAAAGTGGTTAAGCAACACGAAGAGCCGGGAGGCTCTCACGACCGCTTAGTGGGCCCCGGCGCCTCGCTGTCGTCTCCGCAAGTTTCAAAGACACGTCCCGGGCGGTTGCAAGGGCGTGCCACCTGACCTAGACCTGATCAGGAAGGTGTTGGGATTGCTTCGATTAGTCTCCTCGCATGGTAGACACGTAAACATTAAATACGAGCCCTATCGGCTCTCAAAGTTGCTCCTCGCGAATCGGCTCAAAGAGCCGATCGCCCCATGGTTCACGTTTGATTTACAATGACATGGGGATCCTGCTTGATCAAAACAAAGCTAAACCAATCTACGACAGTTTAGGGTTTTCACCGCATAACCGAAACATCCTACGCGTAGTTGGGCCTAGCAGATACGAAAGATGATGGAAACTATCCCTAGAAGAGGCCTAAAAACCAACATTAAGTCAATTCCCGGAACATCCCTTATAGGAACGGTAAACAACACCTAACGCACTACCGGATCATCCAACCCCAGCATAAGGCCTAATCATGCAGATATTAAACTAATCCTTGAAGAACAAGGAGCAACTATAACAGATCGGATCTACTAAGTAACGAATAAGCAAGGTGCTACCCTTACACCTAGATAGGTGTAAGGGCAACTAGATATCGAGGGACGGCATCGCTAAGCAAATATGCATAAGAAAAGCATCAATGCCAGCCCCAAAATACCTATGATAAGTAGTGCTACTCGCCATCAATAATGCTTCAGCACGAGTAACACAAGGTAATGAATAAACGTATACTGCCTAGATCGCAAGATGCGATCTAGGCAGCATGATGCTTACCCTAAGAAACCTCGAAATAAGGGGTGGTGATGCGCCTGGTTTGTGTTTGTTGTGAACGTGATTGTCCTCGATTTCAATAACCCTAGATACATATTTATAGTCCAAGGGACTTTCTAATCCAGGTGTGCACCTAACCGTGCACCGGTTAAACTCTAACTTCTAAACTAAGATGCGATCTACTATAATACAGATACACGGGCAATCTAGCCCAAACTCTTCGCGCAAGGCCGCTTCAGAGATGCTCCACGTGTACATCCTTCAAGCCCATCTCAATAACGGCCCATCTCCTGATTTGGCCAAAATCTGGTGATAACACAATTGCATTAAGTATGGTGCGTGATGCGTGTGGTTGGCACGTCCGTTGGGAACCCCAAGAGGAAGGTGTGATGCGCACAGCGGCAAGTTTCCCTCAGTAAGAAACCAAGGTTTAATCGGACCAGTAGGAGTCAAGAAGCACGTTGAAGGTTGATGGCGGCGAGATGTAGTGCGGCGCAACACCGCTGATTCCGGCGCCAACGTGGAACCCTGCACAACACAACCAAGATACTTTGCTCCCAACGAAACAGTTGAGGTTGTCAATCTCACCGGCTTGCCGTAACAAAGAGTTAACCGTATTGTGTGGAAGATGATTGTTTGCGTAAAAACAAGAGAACAAAGATTGCAGTAGATTGTATTTCAAGAAAGAGAATTGGACCGGGGTCCACAGCTCACTAGAGGTGTCTCTCCCATAAGACGAACAAAGATGTTGGGTGAACAAATTACAAATTGGGCAATTGACAAATAAAGAGAGCATGACCATGCACATACATATCATGATGAGTATAGTGAGATTTAATTGGGCATTACGACAAAGTACATAGACCGTCATCCAACTGCATCTATGCCTAAAAAGTCCACCTTCAGGTTATCATCCGAACCCCCTCCAGTATTAAGTTGCTAACAACAGACAATTGCATTAAGTATTGCGCGTAATGTAACTAGTGACTACATCCTTGAACATAGTACTAATGTTTTATCCCTAGTGGCAACAGCACATCCATAACCTTAGTGGTTCTTGTCACTCCTCCAGATTCACAGAGGCATGAACCCACTATCGAGCATAAATACTCCCTCTTGGAGTTACTAGCATCAACTTGGCCAGAGCATCTACTAATAACGGAGAGCATGCAAGATCATAAACAACACATAAGCATAGCTTTGATAATCAACATAACAAGTATTCTCTATTCATCGGATCCCAACAAACGCAACATATAGAATTACGTATAGATGATCTTGATCATGTTAGGCAGCTCACAAGATCCGACAATGATAGCACAATGGGGAGAAGACAACCATCTAGCTACTGCTATGGACCCATAGTCCAGGGGTAGACTACTCACACATCACACCGGGAGGCGACCATGGCGGCGTAGAGTCCTCCGGGAGATGATTCCCC
This sequence comes from Lolium perenne, assembly GCF_019359855.2. Taxonomy (NCBI): domain Eukaryota; kingdom Viridiplantae; phylum Streptophyta; class Magnoliopsida; order Poales; family Poaceae; genus Lolium; species Lolium perenne. Next base: position 22,474 of record NW_027249020.1, on the reverse strand, counting down.
TCTCCGGCAGGGTGCCGGAGGCGATCTCCCGGATCCCCCGAGATGGGATCGGCGGCGGCGGCGTCTCTCGGGAAGGTTTTCCGTATCGTGGTTCTCGCATCGGGGTTTTCACACGCGAGACTTTTTATAGGCGGAAGGGCAGGTCAAGAGGCGGCACGGGGGCCCCACACCACAGGGCCGCGCGGCCAAGGGGGGCCGCGCCGCCCTAGGGTGTGGCCCCTCCGTGGCCCCTCTTCGTCTCTCCTTCGGACTTCTGGAAGCTTCGTGAGAAAATAGGCCCCCGGGCTTTGATTTCGTCCAATTCCGAGAATATTTCCTTACTAGGATTTCTGAAACCAAAAACAGCAGAAAACAAAGAATCGGCACTTCGGCATCTTGTTAATAGGTTAGTTCCAGAAAATGCACAAATATGACATAATGTGTGCATAAAACATGTAGATAACATCAATAATGTGGCATGGAACATAAGAAATTATCGATACGTCGGAGACGTATCAGCATCCCCAAGCTTAGTTCTGCTCGTCCCGAGCAGGTAAAACGATAACACGTATAATTTCTCGGAGTGACATGCCATCATAATCTTGATCATACTATTTGTAAAGCATATGTAGTGAATGCAGCGATCAAAACAATGTATATGACATGAGTAAACAAGTGAATCATATAGCAAAGACTTTTCATGAATAGCACTTCAAGACAAGCATCAATAAGTCTTGCATAAGAGTTAACTCATAAAGCAATAATTCAAAGTAGAGATATTGAAGCAACACAAAAGAAGATTAAGTTTCAGCGGTTGCTTTCAACTTGTAACATGTATATCTCATGGATATTGTCAACATAGAGTAATATAATAAGTGCAATAAGCAAGTATGTAGGAATCAATGCATAGTTCACACAAGTGTTTGCTTCTTGAGGTGGAGAGAAATAGGTGAACTGACTCAACATTGAAAGTAGAAGAATGGTCCTCATAGAGGAAAAGCATCGATTGCTATATTTGTGCTAGAGCTTTGATTTTGAAAACATGAAACAATTTTGTCAACGGTAGTAATAAAGCATATGCATCATGTAAATTATATCTTATAAGTTGCAAGCCTCATGCATAGTGTACCAATAGTGCCCGCACCTTGTCCTAATTAGCTTGGACTACCTGGATTATCACCGCAATACATATGCTTTAACCAAGTATCACAAAGGGGTACCTCTATGCCGCCTGTACAAAGGTCTAAGGAGAAAGCTCGCATTTGGATTTCTCGCTTTTGATTATTCTCAACTTAGACATCCATACCGGGACAACATAGACAACAGATAATGGACTCCTCTTTTAATGCTTTAAGCATTCAACAACAATTAATTCTTTTCTCATTAGAGATTTGAGGATGTTTGTCCAAAACTGAAACTTCCACCATGGATCATGGCTTTAGTTAGCGGCCCAATGTTCTTCTCTCACAATATGCATGCTCAAACCATTCAACTCAGTGTAGATCGCCCTTACTTCAGACAAGACGAACATGCATAGCAACTCACATGAAATTCAACAATGAAAAGTTGATGGCGTCCCCAGGAAACATGGTTATCGCACAACAAGCAACTTAATAAGAGATAAAGTGCATAATGACATATTCAATACCACAATAGTTTTTAAGCTATTTGTCCCATGAGCTATATATTGCAAAGGTGAATGATGGAATTTTAAAGGTAGGACTCAAGCAATTTACTTTGGAATGGCGGAAAATACCATGTAGTATAGGTAGGTATGGTGGACACAAATGGCATAGTGGTTGGCTCAAGTATTTTGGATGCATGAGAAGTATTCCCTCTCGATACAAGGTTTAGGCTAGCAAGGCTTATTTGAAACAAACACAAGGATGAACCGGTGCAGCAAAACTCACATTAAAAGACATATTGAAAACATTATAAGACTCTACACCTGTCTTCCTTGTTGTTCAAACTCAATACTAGAAATTATCTAGACCTTAGAGAAACCAAATATGCAAACCAAATTTTAGCATGCTCTATGTATTTCTTCATTAATGGGTGCAAAGCATATGATGCAAGAGCTTAAACATGAGCACAACAATTGCCAAGTATCACATTACCCAAAACATTTATAGCAATTACTACATGTATCATTTTCCAATTCCAACCATATAACAATTTAACGAAGGAGAAACTTCGCCATGAATACTATGAGTAGAAACCAAGGACATACTTGTCCATATGCTACAGCGGAGCGTGTCTCTCTCCCATAAAGTGAATGCTAGGATCCATTTTATTCAAACAAAACAAAAACAAAAACAAACCGACGCTCCAAGAAAAAGCACATAAGATGTGATGGAATAAAAATATAGTTTCAGGGGAGGAACCTGATAATGTTGTCGATGAAGAAGGGGATGCCTTGGGCATCCCCAAGCTTAGACGCTTGAGTCTTCTTGATATATGCAGGGGTAAACCACCGGGTGCATCCCCAAGCTTAGAGCTTTCACTCTCCTTGATCATGTTGCATCATACTCCTCTTTGATCCTTGAAAACTTCCTCCACACCAAACTCGAAACAACTCATTAGAGGGTTAGTGCACAATATAAATTGACATATTCAGAGGTGACACAATCATTCTTAACACTTCCTGGACATTGCATAATGCTACTGGACATTAGTGGATCAAAGAAATTCATCCAACATAGCGAAAGAGGCAATGCGTAAATAAAAAGGCAGAATCTGTCAAAACAGAACAGTTCGTATTGACGAATTTTAAAATGGCACCAGACTTGCTCAAATGAAAATGCTCAAATTGAATGAAAGTTGCGTACATATCTGAGGATCATGCACGTAAATTGGCTTAATTTTCTTGAGTTACCTACAGGGAGGTGGACCCAGATTCGTGACAGCAAAGAAATCTGGAACTGTGCAGTAATCCAAATCTAGTACTTACTTTTCTATCAACGGCTTAACTTGGCACAACAAAACACAAAACTAAGATAAGGAGAGGTTGCTACAGTAGTAAACAACTTCCAAGACACAAAATAAAAACAATGTACTGTAGGTAAAAACATGGGTTGTCTCCCATAAGCGCTTTTAACGCCTTTCAGCTAGGCGCAGTAAAGTGTGTATCAAGTATTATCAAGAGATGAAGTGTCAACATCATAATTTGTTCTCATAATAGAATCAAAAGGTACCTTCATTCTCTTCTAGGGAAGTGTTCCATACCTTTCTTGAGTAGTGAAATTGATATTTTATATTACCTTCCTTCATATCAATGATAGCACCAACAGTTCAAGAAAAGGTCTTCCCAATATAATGGGACAAGATGCATTGCATTCAATATCCAAGACAACAAAATCAACGGGAACCAGGTTATTGTTAATGGTAATGTGAACATTATCAACTTTACCCAAAGGTTTCTTTGTAGAATGATCAGCAAGATTAACATCCAAATAACAATTTTTCAGCGGTGGCAAGTCAAGCATATTATAAATTTTCTTAGGCATAACAGACACTTGCACCAAGATCACATAAAGCATTACAATCAAAATTCTTTAATCTTCATCTTAATGATGGGCTCCCAACCATCCTCTAGCTTTTTAGGAATAGAGGCTTCACGCTTCTAGTTTCTCTTCTCTAGCTTTTATGAGAGCATTTGTAATATGATGCGTGAAAGCCAAATTTATAGCACTAGCATTAGGACTTTTAGCAAGTTTTTGCAAGAACTTTATAACTTCAGAGATGTGGCAATCATCAAAATTCAAACCATTATAATCTAAAGCAATGGGATCATCATCCCCAATGTTGGAAAAAATTTCAGCAGCTTTATCACAGCAGTTTCGTAGTTTTAGCAGTTTCTGTGCAGTTTTTCGCGCTTTGCATTCGAAGTGGAAACATTGCTAACACCAATTCTTTTATTAGTATGAGTAGAAGGTGCAGCAACATGTGTAGCATTAGCATTACTAGTGGTGGTAATAGTCCAAACTTTAGCTATATTCTTCTCTTTAGCTAGTTTTTCATTTTCTTCTCTATCCCACCTAGCACGCAGCTTCAGCCATTAATCTTATATTCTCATTAATTCTAACTTGAATGGCATTTGCTGTAGTAGTAATTTTATCATCTAAATCCTCAGGTTTAGCAGCCATTTTATTAATTAAAGAAGATTGTGATGCAGACATGTATGAGATTCGGGTTTCAAAGACTAGCAAGTTTAGTTTGCAACCCCGAAATCTCCCTATTCAGATTTTCAAGTTGATTCCCTATATTCTTCAACAAGGTAGATTGCTCATTCATAGTTTTAGTAAACAATTTATTTTGCTCATATTGTGATTGCATAAAGCTCTTGGTGGATCTTTCAATTTCTAGCATCTTTTCCCTCATTAGATGAAGCATATCTACCATAAGAATTACCATTAGTGGTATGGCCTAGAATCATTGTGATTGTTATTTTTAATGAAATTCACATCAACATATTCTTTTTGAGCAGCTAATGACGCTAATCGGAACATTATTAGGATTAACATTAGGCCTACCATTCACAAGCATAGATATAATAGCATCAATCTTATCACTCAAGGAAGAGGTTTCTTCGATTGCAATTTACCTTCTTACCTTGTGGAGCTCTTTCCGTGTGCCATTCAGAGTAGTTGATCATCATATTATCAAGAAGCTTTGTTGCTTCACCAAGAATGATGGACATAAAGGTACCTCCAGCAGCTGAATCCAATAAATTCCGTGAAGAAAATTTAGTCCTGCATAGAAGGTTTGGATGATCATCCAAGTAGTCATCCATGAGTTGGGCAATTTTTAACCAGAGATTTCATTCTTTCCCAAGCTTGAGCAACATGTTCAGTATCTAATTGTTTAAAATTCATTATGCTACTCCTCAAAGATATAATTTTAGCAGGGGGATAATATCTACCAATAAAAGCATCCTTGCATTTAGTCCATGAATCAATACTATTCTTAGGCAGAGATAGCAACCAATCTTTAGCTCTTCCTCTTAATGAGAAAGGGAACAATTTTAATTTTATAATGTCACCATCTACATCCTTATACTTTTGCATTTCACATAATTCAACAAAATTATTAAAGATAGGCAGCAGCATCATCAGTAACTAACACCTAGAAAATTGCTCTCGCATAACAAGATTCAAGAAAGGTGTTTAATTTCAAAGAATTCTGCCGTAGTAGCAGGTGGAGCAATAGGTGTGCATAAGAAATCATTATTATTTGTGGTTGTGAAGTCACACAACTTAGTATTTTCAGCGTTAAGCCATTTTAGCAACAGTAAATAAAACAAACTAGATAAAGTAAATGCAAGTAAACTAATTTTTTTGTGTTTTCGATATAGCAAACAAGATAGCAAATAAAGTAAAACTAGCAACTAATTTTTTGTATTTTGATTTAGTGCAGCAAACAAAGTAGTAAATAAAACTAAGCAAGACAAAAACAAAGTAAAGAGATTGAGAAGTGGAGACTCCCCTTGCAGCGTGTCTTGATCTCCCGGCAACGGCGCCAGTAAATTTGCTTGATGCGTGTGGTTGGCACGTCCGTTGGGAACCCCAAGAGGAAGGTGTGATGCGCACAGCGGCAAGTTTCCCTCAGTAAGAAACCAAGGTTTAATCGGACCAGTAGGAGTCAAGAAGCACGTTGAAGGTTGATGGCGGCGAGATGTAGTGCGGCGCAACACCAGTGATTCCGGCGCCAACGTGGAACCTGCACAACACAACCAAGATACTTTGCCCCCAGGTCACAGTGTGGTTGTCATTCTCACCGGCTTGGTGTAAGATAGAGTTAACCGTCGTGTGTGGTTGATGATTGTTTGCAGAAAAACAAGAGAACAAAGATTGCAGTAGATTGTATTTCAAGAAAGAGAATTGGACCGGGGTCCACAGTTCACTTAGAGGTGTCTCTCCCATAAGACGAACAAAGCATGTTGGGTGAACAAATTACAGTTGGGCAATTGACAAATAAAGAGAGCATGACCATGCACATACATATCATGATGAGTATAGTGAGATTTAATTGGGCATTACGACAAAGTACATAGACCGTCATCCAACCGCATCTATGCCTAAAAGTCCACCTTCAAAGTTATCATCCTAACCCCCTCCAAAGATTAAGTTGCTAACAACAGACAATTGCATTAAGTATTGCGCGTAATGTAACTAGTGACTACATCCTTGAACATAGTACTAATGTTTTATCCCTAGTGGCAACAGCACATCCATAACCTTAGTGGTTCTTGTCACTCCTCCAGATTCACAGAGGCATGAACCCACTATCGAGCATAAATACTCCCTCTTGGAGTTACTAGCATCAACTTGGCCAGAGCATCTACTAATAATCTGAGAGCATGCAAGATCATAAACAACACATAAGCATAGCTTTGATAATCAACCTCACAAGTATTCTCTATTCATCGGATCCCCACAAACGCAACATATAGAATTACAGATAGATGATCTTGATCATGTTAGGCAGCTCACAAGATCCGACAATGATAGCACAATGGGGAGAAGACAACCATCTAGCTACTGCTATGGACCCATAGTCCAGGGGTAGACTATTCACACATCACACCGGAGGCGACCATGGCGGCGTAGAGTCCTCCGGGAGATGATTCCCCTCTCCGGCAGGGTGCCGGAGGCGATCTCCTGGATCCCCCGAGATGGGATCGGCGGCGGCGGCGTCTCTGGAAGGTTTTCCGTATCGTGGTTCTCGGTACTGGGGTTTTCTGCCACGGAGACTTTTTATAGGCGGAAGGGCAGGTCAAGAGGCGGCACGGGGGCCCCACACCACAGGGCCGCGCGGCCAAGGGGGGCCGCGCCGCCTAGGGTGTGGCCCCTCCGTGGCCCCTCTTTCGTCTCTCCTTCGGACTTCGGAAGCTTCGTGAGAAAATAGGCCCCCGGGCTTTGATTTCGTCCAATTCCCGAGAATATTTCCTTACTAGGATTTCTGAAACCAAAACAGCAGAAAACAAAGAATCGGCACTTCGGCATCTTGTTAATAGGTTAGTTCCGTAAAATGCACAAATATGACATAAAGTGTGCATAAAACATGTAGATAACATCAATAATGTGGCATGGAACATAAGAAATTATCGATACGTCTGAGACGTATCGCGCGTGAATGTAATCAACACAAATATCCTTAGACAAAGCATCGATGTTTTATCCCTAGTGGCAACAAAGACATCCACAACCTTAGAACTTTCTCACATCGTCCTGCATTCAATGGAGGCATGAACCCACTATCGGCATAAATACTCCTCTCTGGAGTTACAAGTATCAACTTGGCCAGAGCCTCTACTAGCAACGGAGAGCATGCAAGAACATAAACAACATATATGATAGATTGATAATCAACTTGACATAGTATTCAATATTCATCGGATCCCAACAAACACAACATGTAGCATTACAAATAGATGATCTTGATCATGATAGGCAGCTCACAAGATCTAACATGATAGCACAATGAGGAGAAGACAACCATCTAGCTACTGCTATGGACCCATAGTCCAGGGGTGAACTACTCACACATCGATCCGGAGGCGATCATGGCGATGAAGAGGCCCTCCGGGAGATGATTCCCCTCTCCGGCAGCTGTTGCCGAGGCGATCTCCCGAATCCCCAAGATGGGATTGGCGGCAAAAGGCTGTCTCTCGAAGGTTTTCCTCGTATCGTGGCTCTCGGTCCGCAGGGTTTCGCGACGAAGGCTTTAAGTAGGCGGAAGGGCGGAGTCGGAGGAGTCACGGGGGCCCCACACGCTAGGGCCGCGTGGGCCCCCTTAGGCCGCGCTCGCCTCTAGTGTGGCGGCGCCCCGTGGCCCCACTTCGTTTCTCCCTCGGTCTTCGGAAGCTTCAGGAAAAATAAGCCCCCGGGCGTTGATTTCGCTCCAATTCCGAGAATATTTCCTTTGTAGGATTTCTCAAACCAAAAACAGCAGAAAACATCAATCGGTTTCTTCGGCATCTCGTCAATAGGTTAGTGACGGAAAATGCATAATAATGACATATAATGTGTATAAAAATGTGAGTATCATCATAAAAGTGGCATGGAACATAAGAAATTATGGATACGTTTGAGACGTATCAGGCATATGGATCAACAGTGGGATTTGTCCATCCCGATGACGAATAGATATACTCTGGGCCCTCTCAGTGGAATGTCATCTAATTAGCTTGCAAGCATATGAATAAGTTCATAAGAGACCACATACCACGGTACGAGAAAAGAGTACTTGTCAGGAGACGAGGTCGAACAAGGTATAGAGTGATACCGATGATCAAACCTCGGACAAGTAAAATATCGCGTGACAAAGGGAATTGGTATCGTATGTGAATGGTTCATGCGATCACTAAGTCATCGTTGAATATGTGGGAGCCATTATGGATCTCCAGATCCCGCTATTGGTTATTGGTCGGAGAGAGTTCTCAACCATGTCTACATAGTTCGCGAACCGTAGGGTGACACGCTTAAGGTTTGATGTCGTATTAGTAGAACTTGAATAAGGAATGGAGTTTGAAGTTTTGTTCGAAGTCTCGGATGGGATCCCGGACATCACGAGGAGTTCCGGAATGGTCCGGAGAATAAGATTCATATATAGGAAGTCATTTTATATGTTTGAAAATGATCCGGTGCATTTATGGAAGGTTCTAGAAAAGTCCGGAAGAAATCACTTTGGAAGGCGCAGTCCCGAAGGGACTCCACCCCCCCTGGCCGGCCCACCCGAGAGGGGTGGAGTCCCCACTGGACTCCCCCCAGGGGGCCGCCCACCCCCCCCCCCCCCTCATGGAAAGGTGGGAGTCCCACTTGAGGTGGGAATCCCACCTTGGGTAGGTTTCCCTACACATGGAAGGTTTTGGGTTGGGGTCTTATTCGAAGACTTGTAGTCCAACACTTGGGGGTTCCACCTATATAAAGAGGGGCCAAGGGGAGGGGGCCGACCACCACAACACCACCACCTTGGCCACACCCCATAGTGGCCGGCCACCCCCTCTCCCAAACCCTAGCCGCTCCACCTCCTCCACCTCTCCCGCAACGCTTAGCGAAGCTCCGCCGGAGATTTCCATCGCCACCGCCACCACGCCGTCGTGCTGCCGGATTCAAGGAGGAGCTACTACTTCCGCTGCCCGCTGGAACGGGGAGAAGGACGTCGTCTTCATCAACACCGAACGTGTGACCGAGTACGGAGGTGCTGCCCGACTGTGGCACCGTCAAGATCTTCTACGCGCTTTTTGAAAGCGTGCAAGTGATCGTCTACCGGAGCAACATGAGCCTCATTTTCTAGGAGTTGGTATTCTTAAAGGGTGAGTCTAGTTCATCCCCTTGTTGCTCCCGTCTTCTAGATTGCATCTTGGCTTGGATTGCGTTCTCGCGGTAGTAAATTTTTTGGTTTCTATGCAACGAATCCCAACAGTTATAGCGCACTATTTTTTTCCTTGGTTGTATCAAAGCGTCAGGAGCATGATTCCAATAGTTCTCATCAAGAGACAAAGACACGGACAGTTGATGATGGCTCCATCAATTCCCTCTTCCCCTTTTTCCTTCTCTTATTTGGGATCCACATGTCTACATGCAAGGTACCAACAAATGGTCATCAATCAGGCTGTTACATGCATAACCAACCTTAATTTGCATTGAGCGTTATGTGTAAAAAAAGTAGCATGTAATTTTAGTGGAAATATGTAGATCAGAAGAGTGTAATCATGCTTTCAACATAGTAAATAGTGGTGGCGTGCTGCTGCTAGATAGTCAAGACATGCTGCGTTTGCATGTCTAAACTCTAAACAAGCCCCGGCAGTCACCGCACCTGGGGCTGTAGGGTCTAAATTAAATTCAACTCATTCTCATCATTCATTTCTGCCTGACAGAGAACAATTGGAGATGGTGACTCAATAGTGCCACTGCATATACTTGGCTCCTACCCCTAAACCGAATATGATTGCTAAAATAAGGCAGCAGGCTATTTTCTTTATTTTGAAAGAATAAGGAAATAGCTATGCGGGTTGTGAGATTTGGTTAACCTAACATTTTGAATGAGGAAAATCATAGGGGCTCTAGTGAAACACACCTCTCTCTCGTCGATTTGTCCTCTCTTCAACTTTTGAGGATTTGAGCTAACAATTTGCCTCTCGCCTCTCTCTCTCTCTCTCTCCCTCTCTAATGACTTTCTTGTGTTTTTATATAACTCTTGTTTGTGCCATCTAGAAACAGCTATGTATTCATATGGTTCACATGCAATCAACCTTGTTTATCTTTCCTGTAATTCCCTTGTACATTTGCATGGTCTACCTATCCTTGCCTACTTACAGAATTAAGCATGCTCATATAATGCAGTGTCGCTCCTAAAGTCTTGGCTCTGCTTTTGTGATTGGCTCTCGCGATATATATATACAAAGTGGTAACCATTAGATTTGGCTTTGCATATGCAGCACCAGCTAGAGCTGTCCTATGCTGCCCTGTTATGTCCTGTGCGGATGCTCCTGGGAACATATTGGTTAGCGGGAGGATGCTGGGAAGACATCGGTGTCGAGCAGCGGGAGGATGCTTGATACGTCCATTTTGCATCACTATTTTGTATCATAATTTACTGTTATTCCTTGATATATTTCATATTTAGAGATGATACTTATGCTATTTCACCTATTTTGCATGTTTCATGATTATTGGAGAATTACTCACCGGAGTCAGGATTCTGCTGGAAAAAGCAACGTCAGGATACAGTATTTCTGAAGATCAACAACTGACGGAAAATATACCGAAGCTCTTATTATTCCAGAAGACGGACACAGCCAAAAGGGGAGGCTGAGGAGGGCCACCATGGGCCCCCCCATAGGCCGGCGCGGGCTCCACCCTGGCCGCGCCGCCTTGTGGGGTGGGGGCCCACGACCCCTTCGGCCATCTCTCCTTCGCGTACTTCATCTCCCGAAAACCCTAAGGCGTGAAAAAGAATCGAGAATAGACACAGCCCGCCTCTCGCGGGGTGGAAAACACCAGAGAGAAGAGCTCTCCCAAGGCAGCTGAAATCTGCCTGGGAAATTCCTCCTGGAGGGGGAAATCGTCCGCCATCGTCATCGTCATCGAGCTGGACTTCATTGGGATCATCATCATCATCATCTCCACCGCCGACACCATCATCTCCACCGCTGCACCTCGTCTCCGCTGTAACATCTAGGTTGAATCTTGATTATTTCATAGGGGAAACTCTCCTGTTGATTAGTCCTGTTATTGATGCGATTGAGTGAAACCATTGAACCAAGGTTTATGTTCAGATTGTTATTCATCATCATATCACCTCTGATCATGTTCCATATGATGTCTTGTGAGTAGTTCGTTTAGTTCTTGAGGACATGGGTGAAGTCTAAATGTTAGTAGTGAACTATGTTGAGTAATATTTAATGGTTTAATATTTAGGTTGTGGTGTTATTCTTCTAGTGGTGTCATGTGAACGTCGACTACATATGATACTTCACCTTTATGGGCTTAGGGGAATGCATCTTGTATTCGTTTGCTAATTGTGGGGTTGCCGGAGTGACAACAACCTGAACCCCCGTTGGTATATCGATGCATGAAGGATAGCAGGATCTCAGAATTTAAGGCTGTGGTTAGATTTATCTTAATTACTTTCTTGTATTTGCGGATGCTTGCAAGGGGTTTAATCACAAGTATGTATTAGTTCTAGGAAGGGCGGTGCATTAGCATAGGTTCACCCGCACAACACTTGTCAAAACAATGAAGATTAATCAACTATATGAAGCGAAAGCATTAGACTAAATTCCCGTGTGTCCTCAAAACGTTTGGTCATCATAAGTAAACAAACCGGCTTGTCCTTTGTGCAAAAAAGGATTGGGCCACTCGCTGCAATTATTACTCTCGCATTTTACTTACTTGTATTTTACTTATCTGCTATATCAAAACCCCATGAATATTTGTCTGTGAGTATTTACAATAATCCTTCATGGAAACTGCTTGTCAACATCTTCTGCTCCTCGTTGGGTTCGACACTCTTATTTATCGAAAGTACTACGATACACCCCCTATACTTGTGGGTCATCAATGCTTTGGTCGAACCTGCAATGGCCAGGCAAGCACAATCTGAGGAATCATAGGTACACACTCTAGCTCTTTCTGATTCTTAAGTCATATGCTATTCAGACAACAACATTATTTTTAAAATAATGTACAGTACTTAGATTCTGCAAAACTATATAATATTTTTTTGTTACATATGAACTTAGTCCTTCTCAACTAAATAACCAAACCTCATGAATAGATATGAGAGCAATGCGCTATAGCTTATTTAGGTCATTCCAGAGAAAAGGTACCCCCTCTGATCCATAATAAGTGTTGCGATTTTAGTTAAAATGTCCTCAACTTTGAACTAAACTTCCAACTCTTATTATGGATTGGAGCAAGTATTACAACAGCAATGAAACAATTAATCTGAGCTTATGTTTGTAAAAATCCTGCCATAGCAATCAAACCAGAACAGAGAAATCCTGGCCCTATAAATTCATAAGTTTGCTCAATCTCAAAATACTACATGTGAACCTCATCTATATCCCTGGTGTGTATCATCGCTCTACTGTTTTCACCGGCTCAGCATTGTAAACTTGGATGGTGAAAAATGTTTGCATCAAATCTACAATATAGATATAGGTACTTAAACATATATCTAGAGTGAAACATACAGCAGAAACAATTTTAAGCAGACCAACTACTAACCTCTTCATTGTCTCTAATAACTGTTGGGGAATTAGATAATCAATTCTGATGATTCTTTGGTTGGATTTACGCCTACTGATGCCTGGTACTCACAAGTAAAGACACCCAAAACTATCGTTCATTCCATATATCATGCACCAAGTGATTGTTTCGGAACCTGTTAGAAGAGTAACAAACATGATTGAGTAAATCACATATTTGGATTCTGAAGCAAATTGAAATCTGAGAACCAATGTATAAAAAACGCACTGCTTAATTTCTCTAATCACAAAAATATAATTCAAATGGCACCAACGGCTGGAATTTTTGATATTCTGACGACATGCACGGAAGTAGATGATAACAAACAGAAGTTTCCAACTTTACATCAGTTTAATCAAACCAGTATGATGTAAACTTCCCAAATAAACTCGTTATCTAGATTAAGAACACTGCTCACAAGTACCTATGTACCTCAGAGTTGACGGGTGATGTGTGGCTGAGGGTATTTGGACTGGAGGAGCTTGACAAAGCCATTTGCGTGCTGAAAGTCAGGACAGGTTCGGCTTCATCTACCACTCCTAAATCTGGCCTGTCTTTTCAGTTTGATAGTGCAATGGAAAACCTGCTAGTAAACATGGCATTCGTTCATGGGTTTATACATTAGCACATTACTATTACGATCTACATTTGGCAATGAGTGAGGAGGGGGAACTTAGGACACCTTCTGAATTCTGTAAGTATGGACATAGTAGCTTGTCTGAACCAAGTAACAACCTCGACATTTGGGTTGATACGAACTGAAAATATAGGTGGTTATTCCAATATCAAAGCAGCATGTCAATTCGAGGCTTCAGCACCATGTGCATGCTGTCGTCCTCTAGTTCTGATCGAAGGTTGTATCATCCTAGAATACAAACCGAACCCTAAATGAGATAATAGAGTTTACACACTTAAAAGAACATCACAACATCTCAAAAAAAAATTAACTGAACAAAGAAATATGACTTAGCATAGAAAGTTTCAGTAATAGTGGTTGGCCACGGACTTCACATCACGTTCTGTGGCGGTGATCCGGAACAGGAAGCCCAGCCTCCTTTAGCCGCCATTGACGATGATCATCCGCAGTAGCCTAGCGCTAGGCCATTCGGAGTGGTTGCAACGGTAGCAGATGTCATAGGCCACCCCGCAGGTAGCGGCGCACTGGGGAGGGCGAGGTCTGGACCCAGGGGTTGCGTGATGCCTGAGAGATGGAGTGCAAGGAGGGAATCTTGTGGCTCTTCGGGTCTGATGACCGTTGAGGTCCACCTGCCGCCCTAGTCAACTCTGTTGCAACATGGGGAAGTGATACGTCTCCAACGTATCTATAATTTCTTATGTTCCATGCTAGTTTTATGACATTACCTACATGTTTTGTTCACACTTTATATCGTTTTGATGCATTTTCCGGAACTAACCTATTAACGAGATGCCGAAGTGCCAGTTCCTGTTTTCTGCTGTTTTTGGTTTCAGAAATCCTAGTAAGAAAATATTCTCGGAATTGGACGAAATCAAGGCCCACGATCTTATATTTCCACGAAGCTTCCAGAACACCGGAGAGGCACCAGAGGGGAGGCCCATGGCCTCCACACATGGTGGCGGCGCGGCCAGAGGTGGGGGCCCCCGGTGTGTGGCCCCTCCAGATCCCTTCCGACTCCGCCTCTTCGCCTATATAAAGCCTCCGTCGCGAAACCCTAAACGAATAAGCCACGGGACGAGAAAAGTTCTAGAGCCGCCGCCATCGCGGGCCAAGATTCGGGGACAGAAGTCCTGTTCCGGCACGCCGCCGGGATGGGGAATTGCCCCCGGAAGGCATCTCCATCGACACCACCGCCATCTCCATCGTCGCTGCTGTCTCCCATGATGAGGAGGGAGTAGTTCTCCCTCGAGGCTAAGGGCTGTACCGGTAGCTATGTGGTTCATCTCTCTCTCCCATGTGATCTTTATGTGATCATGAGCTTTGTGATCTAGTTGAATATCATCTATGTGCTACTCTAGTGATGTTATTAAAGTAGTCTATTCCTCCTTCATGATGTAATGGTGACAGTGTGTGCATCATGTAGTACTTGGTATAAGCTATGATTGTGATCTCTTGTAGATTATGAAGTTAACTATTACTATGATAGTATTGATGCGATCTATTCCTCCTTTCATAGCCTGACGGTGACAGTGTGCATGCTATGTTAGTACTCGGTATGATTGCAATGGTCTATTATGCACTCTAAGGTTACTTAAATATGAACACCGAATGTTGTGGCGCTTGTTAACTCCGGCTTGAGGGAGCTCTTGTAGCCCTACACAATGAATGGTGTTTGTCATCCAACAAGAGAGTGTAGAGAAAGTAGTATTTGTTTATTCAGTTATGTGATCAATGTTGAGAGTGTCCACTAGTGAAAGTATGATCCATAGGCCTTGTTTCCGAATAAGTTACACCACAGAGAATTGCCTCCCACGCCAAGCTATTTTCTGGCACCGTTTCCAACAAGTTCTGCTACATGTTTATTTACTGCATCTTTACTTCCTGCAATATTACCACCATCTATATCACTTGTATTTCACTATCTCTTCACCGAACTAGTGCACCTATACATCTGACAAGTGTATTAGGTGTGTTGGGGACACAAGAGACTTCTTGTATCGTAATTGCAGGGTTGCTTGAGAGGGATATCTTTGACCTCTACCTCCCTGAGTTCGATAAACCTTGGGTAATTCACTTAAGGGAAACTCGCCGCTGTTTCTACAAACCTCTCATCTTGGAGGCCCAACACTGTCTACAGGAATAGAAGCGCGCATAGACATCAGGAAGACAGAACTTGAGGCAGGTGGACTTTAGACATGGCAATCAGTATCACGCGCATACCATGATGAAGCCAGCCCGGATCTCCCGAGAAGTGCAACCAACATCGTCAAGCTGACCAAAGACCAAATTAACCAATATCACAAGCAACCGGCACACAAGGAAAGAAAGAAAAACGGCGGTTACCCATGGTTACTTCTAATATAACAAGTACCGGACAACCATCTTTTAATAATCTCAACTGATCAACTCGACAAATCTACGCGTAGCCTAGCAAGCACAGAGGCATCTTGGGGCATCGACATGCAGGATGTTGAACCATTCGTTCATATATGTATGAGGTGCACATTTTCTAAGGCGTGCATCCACTGAAACATATATCAAGTGTGTAACTTGTACACTTCTACGTATATAATCTCATTTTAGGCACACAAACACACACAATTGTCATCTTGGCCACCACAGGCATAACAGCCACTAAGTGCTGAGAGGTTACCTTAGCATCGAGTTAGTAGTCGGAGTAGCACAACATCCTGCCGGGTGACGACAACGTTTTTTCAAGGTGCAGCTCTTCTTGACCCGTTGGCATGTGGCGCAATATTTGATGTTTATATAGTTAGCGGGTTGTCCTGACTGAAATTGGTGAAGAACCTACATATCCAAGTTACAAAATAATGACTTGATTAATAATTGAACGTGCATGGATTTTCCACCCAAAAAAATAAAACATGGGATCCTGGGGATTACATTGCCTTTTCCGTTTCTTCTGTAAAAACACAGACAAATTGAATACATGGGGTCCTGGAACAAAATATCGAGAAATGAAAAAAAATGGAATAATTGAAATACACCCTCTTGCCTTTTCCATTTCTTCGAAAAATTCAATACATGGGGTCCTGGAACAAAATATCGAGAAATGAAAAAATGGAATAATTGAAATACACCCTCCGATTCAGAATAATTGTCCTAAATATTTTCATAAGAAACTAACGAGCAATTTAAAAGGCATAAAAATAAAATTCAAATAAAATGCATTGTTCTCAGCAAAAGGTGCTGCTAGCTATAAATCTAATTGGTTACCAATTAACCTAACATATAAACATAGCCAAACATTGAGGTGCAAGCCAGTAATCCCCATACCAAATGAGAAGTCTCTGGTAGCAGGAATGAGAGAAGCAGTGCTAAATTAGGAGAGTCCATGTAATTTGAAGGTTATTCAGTTTATCATGTTTTTCCATGAAAAATATTTTCCGACAATCTATGTAGCTAAATATCACTGAACAAAAATTTCTACCCACATAGGGATAGCTGTAGGAAAAAGACACAGGGGCATTTACATGAATGGAACATAGATGAGAGATAGGCCTAGCTTTATACAGGTGCACTTGTAGCTTAAAATATGAATACAAATGGGATCACAAGATGGTTAAGACACATCGCATGCACATAGAAGCAGAAAAATGAGAATTATGATTTGGCAAACAGCATAGACTGATATGAGCAGATGAACTATTACTGAAAAAGCTCAAATCAGGTGGAGATTTTGAATGGTCGAATCGGACATTACCATTTCCTGCGCTCTACTTATTTTTTTAGAGGTGACCTAAAATAATTCTTGAGCCAAAGAAAGTGTGTCAATTTCTTTTTTGAAATCCATGTGGTGTGACATGTAGCTAACATAAGCCTTATTTTACTAATACTTCATCAACCAAAAGTTTTTATTTGAATGGATAACAACTCGAATGAGCTGAGCTGGACACAAGCAAAGGTAAAGGTTCTCAAGGTCAGCTTTGAAACATATTATCAAAGAAAATACCAAATAATGCTAAGAGATACAATACCTGAGTTAATCCTCCGGATTTGCTCTTCCGTCACGTGTGAACTGACCAAAGCACTCAACATAGGCCAAGGGTTGTGCCTTCAAACAAAAGATTCAAACAAATAAACAAAAGAAGTAACTCATTAACATCAGATCCATTCAAAGATGCAAATATCATAACTCAACTAACAAGATGGTACCTGTAATTTAAATTATTAAATTTCAGGTATGCGCACTCTCTAGGTATAAGATACATCTCAGACATACATTTTCTTATTAAGCTGTTATTGCTTCAATGTCTTTTTCCCTTACCCGGAATAGAGCTGCAAGGGTCATGTACACCTTTCTCTAAATAGTTTTTGCCAACAAGTTAGTAGCTGTAAAATAACAGTGAACTCTATATCCACCTTACAAAATCGGGTAAATGAGCTTGTTTTCTAATTTTTTTTAAAAGCGGTAACAAATTGCCATTGCGTGACAAAATAAATTAAGAAATTTTAACCATAGGTTAGATAAATGAAAATTCTCGCATTTTCGTCAAAGAGAGCTAATTGAGTGATGTCAAGAATGAATGACTGCAGATGCAATGGAATTCGTATGGCACCCCTGTGCACCAATTACATAATAGTGGAGAGAGAATGCTTTCACTAAATTTCCAAATATGAAATACTTTAGATAAATTTTTAGAGTACATGCATTAATAAATCAGAGCTGCTCCTCCTGCATAATCTTAGTTGGATATTTTTCAAACAAGATAACTCAAAAGACATAAGAAAAATGCCAAGAAATCCATACCTATGTTGGGATCAAAACAGGGGCGTGGATATAGCCACAAATGTCACAGCAATAAAATGGCCATCACTGAAAATCCCAAGAAAGCATGACCATCAAACACATTAGTATTGTACCATCAAAGCCGAGTTTAAGTTCTGAAGGTATAAGAAATAAATACTTAAACTTGTGTTGCCAATGCTAGCATGTCATTGACCTTGTCGAGAGTGCCATTCCTGACAAAACAAATAAGGATTTTATTTTTATTTTATGAAGCATACACCTTATTGAGCAAATAAAACAATTGGAACCTTTTATAACTCAAAACCAGCCAACTCGCCATAGTATTTGGTGATGAAGTATATTTCAATACAAAAATATAACCTGTGAGAATGGTGAGAGTGGTATGCTTGGATGCAGAAGGGCACATACTAAATCTATGTTCAGATGAGAAACACCAAACGGTGACCGTAAAAGGAGGAAATATTTATCCCAATCCATGAATACATTGTATATATGGACCAAAACAAAGTGGAGTTGGACAAATCTCACGAGGTATATCCACAACAGTATAACAGTAGGAAGAAGCTCGTGTGCACCTTGAAACTGCTCACCACCATCCAGCGTCATGTCAAAACACCAAGGAATAAATAATGCACATATGAACTAAGTATATATGCCGGAAACAAAAAAAAATATCCCCGAGGGCATCAATCAGTTCCTGGGCAGAGGGGAGGAGGACTCACCTCGTAAAATACAATGGAATACCAAGTGTACAAGATCTATGCAAAAGCTTGGAATGCACTAGAGCTATTTTTTACAGAGAAGAACGAAATTATTAGAAAGCAATTAATAGAGAAAAGATATGAAATAGATCAATCTTGCCCCGCATGAATTATGTCAAACACCTTCCCGAGCATAGATAAAATAGAATTCTGAGTAAAAAGAGATGACAAAAACGAGAGGATTCATGGGGCGCAACAGCTCCTCCCGGGGCCGATGGTGGCGGCTGTGCTGCTCCCGCCGGCCATCACTCGGCCGTTCGGGGACGACACGGCACGGCTAGCGGCGGTGGCGCCGTTCCCACCAAACACCACCTCGCTCGTCCGGCGATGGGATGACACGCGCGGCAGCCGTGCTTCTCCCGCCCGGCCACCACCCGCTGCTCTCTTGGTGTGGCATGGTAAGAGGAAGACCGAGAAGGCGGGAGGAGAGGAGTAGGTTGGAGGGAAAAGGCAAGGGGGATTGGGAGGGAGGGGAAACGAGGGGATTTTTTTTTTGAACTGGGAAACGAGGGGATTGGGCGATGGTGGGCAGCGTGCGGGCGATTTGCCTCCTGGCGGCTAGGTTCCCAGCGGGTTTTTATATTGGGCGGTGAAAAAAAAAATCACACGAGATTCACTATAAGGTAAAATCAACGATCAGTAAATCGGAGCTGCCGCTGGAGTACTCATACAGTGACTAATTATACCTTTATATGCGCTTTGTGGAATCAAACTCTTTTATTCGCAAAAAGAAAAGAATCAAATTCTTTCCTGAAGAATTGGGACTCGTTTTGTTCCGTGGAAAATAGAATAAACGTGGAGGAACATTCCTCAGATAGACCTAGGGAGTTTGGACAGGCAAGCCGTGCTGTCGGAGGAAAGAAAGAAGGCTCCCTCCCTCCGACTTGGACCGCAGCTCTGGCCTTCATCCGAGAGCTGAGCTGGTGGCGGTCAGGTCGGGCGGCGCCGTCGCCCACGCACACGCCTCCCCAAAAATTGGCTGCCTTCCGCTTCCCGTCATCCCTATTTTTATCCATCTCCTGCCGGGATTGCGTCTCCGCTGCGACGGATTCACCACCAACGACAGATCCCTCCCCCTCGCCTCGCCTCGCCTCGCCTGGTACGCTCTTCCTCCCCTCGTCCTAGTTTGGTGTGCGTTCTTACTCCGTGGATGCCCCCGTCGATTTCATTCCCCTCACCGATTGAATCAACTGCACCTCCTTCATCTCGCCTTCCAAATTAGTCTTCTTCCTCCTCCAGATTTTCTGGAACAAATCCAGGACGGTTCCCTACTTCTCTCCGCAATGGCGGAGCAAGAAACTGCGAAACCGTGTTCCTCTTCCCCTTTCTTTCCCCGTCAAATTCCTCGCAACGCAACCCAAGGTCGCTGTCGCCAGCCACGCTCCAGCCGCCCACCGTCCTCCTCCCTTCCTTTCTGCCAAATTTCTAGTACTTCCAAGAAAAAAGCATCCTTTTGTTCTCTCCGTTTCGCAAATCATCCCCCGGTGGATCCCACGAAATACACAAGTCAAATTGCACTTCTATGTAGTATATGATTTCGTCATGATTAAGACTCGCTTATTATTTACTGTGTTCTTCACAAATTTGGCTGCAGGAGGAGCAAGGAGGCAGGCGGTCCACAGGCTCGGCTGTCGATTCACTTTGGCAGCCAGCCAGCCAGCCAGCCCGCCCCCCAATTTCTCCTTCCACCGACGAGGTGAACACCAATTTCTCAATGCTATCATCGTTACAATTTTATATATGTGTTGAGCTGTTGACCCTGGCAAAGCCGTGTAGGACCTCAGGTTGGTCTGGGTTTGTTGGGTGAATTGGGGCACACAACACATGTTTCCTCCGTGTCTTTGAATTCAAACACATGTTTTCCGTGTCTTTGAATTAGGTTCAGTTTTTAATTTGTGCGAACAATCAGCTGACTATCTTTTTGTTTGCTGTTGCTGGTTGGCTTCTTTCTATTATGGCTCAGGTCAGGAGCAGGAGAGGACGGATAAATAGATATAAGACGCGAGCTGTTCCTCGTTGTTAGAATCTGAATACTGTGAGAGGACGCACGATGGCTTCCTCCACCGGCCTCTCTTTGCAATGGCCTCGGGGGCACAGCGGCTGTGGTCCCTTCATCCTCCTCGCCGGATGTCCTGTACCGCTGGCATCTGCCGGACCCTGCTGCGTGCAGTGATGACCTGTCCGACGACAGGTCCCAGACGGTGGTGGTTCTTCTTGGGTGGCTGGGCTCCAAGCAGAAGCATCTCAAGAGATACGCCGACTGGTACACCTCCAGGGGTAGTATTATTGTTCGGTCAGCTGAGAATAAGTGGATATCGATGACCGAATCAATTGAACTAATTAGGGTACTAGTAAACATCGTAATCAACCAGTGCATGATTAATTTTTGCTTATACATTGCGCGAATTCACACCCTCCCCTGCATCGTGCATGCCATCTTGAAACAATACAGGAGAAGCTACTGCAGCTAGGCAACGAGATATCTGAACCAAAAATATCACGGAGAAGTCGCATGTTCTGGTCCATCTCATCTGACCATAGGATGATCGATGATCTGGGCTGACTCCTTCAGGTTCCTTTCCATACCATCGATGACCGGGGCCACGCAGGGCCTCGGTGGGCTGGTCTCGTGCCATCATGTAGGATTCTCCTGCCGCTGCCATCGTTCGCCTCCCCGGCCGTGGGTCCCCTCCACGCGCTCCGATCCGGTGGCTTCTCTTCTCCTTCTCTGAAGTTCCGATCGGCCAAGCAAGCAGCACAAAGCAGGCGGCCCGAGAGTGCATCCTCGGCTCTCGCCCCCGCCGACCCGGTGGGGAGGTGCATGCAGCAGCCGAAAATCTCATCAGAGGCAGTGCTCCGCCATCGCCTACCCACCGGCCACGCCGGGGTAACGCCGCCCGCCCGTTTCGGCGATGGCGAGGTAGAAACAGGCAACCGCGCGGCGATGCGCCTATTCGTGCTGCCCAGCTTCCAATCCATCGGCGAGGGCTCGAGGCGGTGGCTGCTCGGCGAGTAGCTGTTCGTCCTCCATAGTCCCTGCCCCCATTTGAATTCATCGGACCTGCAGCCGGCAAGCGTACTGAGTTTCTTCCGTACTTCATAGTATGTATGTGACTGAGTTTAACAGAATTGATTTCTGAATGTTGATGATGCGTATACATTCTTGTAAAAATGGACCTCTGAGTAAACATATTTTTGAGATTATTACACAAGAGCTCCATATATATGCCCCAACATTCTACTCAAATACAAGAACACCGTGACAGCCTCGCATGCCCGCTGAACTAAACTGCAAATGCCGCAGAACTTGAATTAACCTGCATCTCGCAGTTTTAGCCCGGACTCTGGGTTGACATGCATTTGCTCATGTGTTCACAAACCGACGAGAGCAAGGAAAAACAAACACTATCTACTAAGCGCTCAAGCCCCTGTACATTCTCATCATGGAGCAGAGGAACCCCTTTCGTGTTCACCTCGTCTGCAGCAACATAGAGTATAGAAGCACGTGCAGCTCCCGGCGTGTGACGTCGGGCCGCCACTTCTGGTATCTCGGCTTAGGCGCTTGCTCGTG